>NC_056733.1:839929188-839951688 GCF_019279795.1 Protopterus annectens | reverse complement strand
GATCTGAGGTATTCAAAGGAGGACAGAGAGAGGCAGTTATGGTGAAAGGAGGAGTCAGAGCCCTGGATCCCTGGACCCACATGTTTGGAGGTGCTGAGACCTGATCTGAATCCCAACAGTTGAACCAGATGAAAATAGGACAGCATAGATCTATTATGGTGAGTACATAACTTTTAGTTTAAATAACAAAAAGTGACTAAACAGATACAGAATTAAAAGGATGTTATCAAAAACAATGTAAATTATGTAGATGTTGAATGATGTTGCAAAAATATAATGCACAAAGGTATGTATTTTTGCATGTGAAAAAAGGAGATGAAAAATGTGGGCTCTCTCTTTCTTTTTGTTGGTCATGCAAACTTGTTTCCTTTGTACAAAATAAATTCAGAACTGTGTGATTTACGAAATCATGTGAAGTTGTATATCAAGCCAGAAAACAGGTACATACTTCTAAAAGTAGGTTCATCATAAAATGGGGTAAATCAAGCATGAACATAGCTATGCACCTCCAAAACATGTGCAGCTGAGAGATCTGGCACTTGCCTTTATGTGGCTGAGAATACAATAACTCTGAGTAGCAGATGCCTAAATGATTATGAGTACTATACAAACAGAGTAATACATGAAGCAAACAACATAAACTTCAAATATTTGGCTAGTAAAAAACATCTAACTAAAAGTGCAGCGGGTAGCGTTTTTGCCTCACAGCAAGAGGTTCTCCGTTTCGATTCTCAGCTAGGGTGCCTTCTGTGTGGAGTCTACATGATCGCTCTGCCATTTCATGGGTTTCCTCTGGGTGCTCCGGTTTCCCCCCACATTCCCAAGACATGCAGTAGGTGGATTGGACACTATAAATTGATCTTAGGTGAGAGTGTGTGCACGAGTGAGTGGTGTGAATGAATTACTGTGGCAGGGCTAGCCACCCAGTGGTGTAAATCTTGGCTTGAGATGATTGTCACTGTGGAAGTGACACCCCGGACGCATGTGCAAAATGGGAAAAGGGGTTGAGGATGGATGGATGGATATGCTTACATGTGGCTGTGTACTGCATAAATAAATCACTTTACAAAGAAAACAACATAAACCTTACAAATACCTGAACAGTACTGCAGTTTATAACAGAAATATCTGTGTTCAGGTGGGCAAGTCTGGGATCTTTTTAAAAAGAGCTGAACCAGAGGTGAGCCAAGGAGCATGCTTGGCTCCTAGCACCCATTAAGAGCTGAGATGGCACTCATAACATAGGATAGCTGTTGAGCCCAGATTATGCACACATGCACACATACAGACATACACACACACAATATATATATATATATATATATATATATATATATATATATATATATATATATATGGATTCACTTTATAATCTCGAAATACTGAAATTTCGAATTTCAGTATCTCGAGACTATAAAGGTGAAACCTTACAAACCCGAAACAGCACAATTGCGAAAGTCAAAACCATGAAACACTACACCAGACAAACACACCCACCTCCTGACACTACAATAAACTAAAACAAAACACACAAACACACAAAAAAAACACAAACACCTACCCTAGCTATATAAATATATATATATATATATATATATATATATATATATATATATATATATATATATATATATATATATATATATATATATATATATATATATATATATGTGTGTGTGTGTGTATGTACACATACACACACACATATACATGCACAGTCATTGCCCCTGAGAATCTAGCTTGATGATCAGTTGCCCCCCCTCCAAAACAAAGATAACCACTTTCTGCTTATGCTTCTGTTTCCTCAATGTGAAGAAAGTGAAAGACAGTAAAGGCTACAGCAGTTGTGTATTTTAACACAGACACATACAGTGCACACTTCTTTCCCCTTGACATGCCTTATGTCAATGACCATTCAAGAGTGTTACTATAAATGCCATGCATTTGCACACATAGCATGCCTTCTCTCCAAAGACAATCACCTACTCTGTTCCACTGAAGTCAGATTGTGATGAAGGTGACAAGACCTCTCAACTTTTTAGATAATAATAATCAGAGACAAAGCCAACAAACAGAAAGAGGACAAGGGGCCAAAATTCAGGGAGAAATTTTAAATATTTCTCATATATACTTTAAAAGCTGTTAGACTAACAGGTTGTGCATTAGCAAACATTTTTGAAGGCTATGAAATCTGAAATGCAAATATCTGCCATTAGTGACTGCATTCCTCAGCAATTTTCCAGAATAACACACATTTTATGTGGAATAGACCAAAAATAAGAGGCAAAATTAAGGAAAGTTACAAGGTATACTGGGGATACATCATTTTACATCACTCTCCCAGGAAATTACTCGATAAAAATCTTACAAAATCTGGTCTTAAATGTCAAATAACCTTCTTTGCAATGTGTTATATTTAGATGCACTATGCTAAATCTTTTGGGCAAAAGATAAAAGAACATTATTGTAAAATAATGATGTTCGAAATTTGTAGAAACAGAAATAAGTTTATTCTTAAATGGAGCAGATTTGTTGTTATCTGATGCCCTTTCTGTATGTTTTCTGGAATTTCATTCATTATATACTCCACGTGGACAGAAGCATGCTATTTGTATTGTAGCATATTGAATAAAATGTTCAATTATATTATGCTTTGCTCTTTGAATAATTAGTTTACCTGCCCTACCACAGCCAAGTATCATATTGTCTGCACTTTAATACCTGTAACATTGAAGGGGAAGTCAAAAACAGCTTTTTCCTAAATATTAGCTCTTCACATTTTAATTTCAAACTCCAGAAACACTGCTGCAGCTTTTGTGCCACTGCCAGCTGTAACTGAAGCTACACAGATGCCTTATCATCCTATTGGTTAGCTCTTTTATGACATCAGGCATTTGTGCAGATCTGGGAAATCCTGGCTGGAGTACCTATCTGTAACTGTTCAGTAAGTAGTAGTTGGGAGTTCTCTGTGAAAAACATTAAAAAAAAAAAAAAAGATTAAATCAAATGTGCAGAAGAATGTGGAAAATCATTTTGAGGAAAGAACGGAATGTTCATGCCGTGCTGCTTTTCATCGCATACTCACCTACTGGGGTATCAACTAAATTACGGCAGTACAATGAAGTTGAAAAAAAAAAGCATTTTTCTTCTAAAAGTTTGTGTAGGATTTCATGCATACAGTTAGTGAACTCAGCAACCCTGATTGCATACCTTTAACTGCAGAGATGGTACTGATGCTGCTGTCTTTATTAAGGAGCACTTTTGGGGGCTGTATGCACCATTGATTTGTGAAAGAAAAGACACTCACACTGTAAGCAAGACTGAAAGCATGAATGAATGAATGAAGAAAAAAAACAGCGGCTCAATTTGTTCCTAGCTTATTTAATTGATGGAGCATGAACCTGAGCTGAGCTTGTACTGAAGTACAAGCTTGGCTAAAGCCACCTCTGGTTTGCACTCCTGTATATTTGTGTATACTAAAAACAAACCTAGCAATATTTCCTAAAGTATAATAGTACCAAAAAGATAGTACTTATTACAAAAATATCTAAATCTTATGCAACAGTACAGTACAGCAACAGTTTAAGCTTAACAGTGAATTAGTAAAAAAGTGCAGTTACGTGGGATTTGCTGATACCTTTTGGAAAGGAAAGCTGCTATTCTAAGCAAGTGCACTACCTGTCTAAATGAGGATCATCCCTGTTTAACAAACATATCACATTTAAAACAATGTGCATATCATGAAGGTAGTAGACGCATACAATATAACAAAAGCATACATCAACTATGTCTGAGACTAAACTGGAATCTAGTTTAGTGATTCACAAGGCCACCCTGAATACATAACTTATATTGCATCTGGTTCTTACATGAGATAATGCAATGAGAGATAACAGCTTATGAAAGTGAGAGAAAAATATTTTAATGCCATAATACTAATAATATGCAATGCAATTAACTGATTTATATGTGGCAGTGCAAAATGAGGCACTACTGCTAAGGACATGATTAATGTTTGCAGGGACTCTTTCTAACAGCTACGACAAGAAGTCATATAAGCAAAATGTCATAAAATATAAGGACTATACATGGGCACGCACCTTTTTGGGTCATATAAATTACAAAGACCTGTTTATACATGTTTCAGTGTCTTGATTATTAACAAATAAATCTATTGATGTTCATCACTATGGTCACTCCTGCAGTGGCTTAAGATATATAAGGTATATCCTGCAGAGAATATAACAACAGGCCCGCTTTAAAAGCTTGAGTCCACCCTCCATGTACCTACACCATTAGTCAGCTTGAACTTGAGCTGACTAAAAGTCACATTCAGATGCCAAGCCCTTCAGAGCTTACATGTCACCAAGAAGAATGCACCTCTGTCGGCTTTTGAGGATTGATGGTTGTCTAGAACTGTTCAGTTCATGAGCAAATGAGTTCCCTTCAGGGAAGAAACTTCCACTTTAGATGAAATAATTACTTTTATACTGGGAAAAAGTGTTTTCGTTTACTGTCTTGTGACTTTTACATACTTTTAAATGGGAGCGCACTTTTTAACTTTTGTGAGGAAAAGTTGTTAAATGTCATTTAAAACTACTTTTCCTATAGAGAAACTGCTGTTATTTTATTTTTTGTGGCTGGGGTAAAAAGTTTAAAGTACTTTTTTCTGTGTTTTTTTTCTGGGAGGGGGCAATAGTTTTTTTGCTGCATACTTGTTTTGCTGACTATTGTTACTAAGGTTCCGTGGGAAACAGGCACCATTTTCAACTTGACCATGGAAAAATCTACCACTTCCTTGAAAAAAAACATGAAACTTATTAAGCAGCTATTGCCACCACAGCAGGTTAATAATTTGCCTTCAGATGGGTGACTCTGCTGTGGCAAAGCTGGTTCATCAGATCACTCATATTCTTCTTTGCATCCGTATGATGTAGCCCTTACAGCCACTGTGGACCAAAGTTAGAAGCATCCTATGCAACTATTGGAGTGCCCTTAACAGTCAAGGGAGATACACTCTTGTTGGTCTTAGGAGAAGTGGCAGGGTAAGTGACCCTGCTTAGACAGAATGGTGTGTCAGTCCCTGGGGAAGTTGTTACTGGCAATTCTGGGTCTGTTTCTTCAGAGATTCCTCTCAAAAAGAAACAGAAATCTTAACATTTATTTTCTGCTGTATCAGTTTCTCTGGACAGAAGTAATTTATTAGGCTTAGCTCAGGGTCTAGTGTAAGCTCTTGACCCATCTTACGAAGCTGTTTCTACTAAGAGTGAAAGGAATTCTTTTCCTGCAGAGTTTCAATACTCTGATCCTCTTGGAGAATGTGAAGGGATGGACACTGTTTTTTCTTCTCATGTTTCTTATTCATATTCTGAGGATAGTATGGTATCTGATAGTCTCTGTGAAGGATTATTTTTCTCTAAGACAGTTTCCAAGACAAATCAATGTTTTCAGTGGGACAATAATGAGGTTTCTCAATCCCTAAGAAAATATTATGATTTGTTATAAATAAAATTTCCAGAACCTTCTTCTGTCCCTTCAGTTTTGTTTGACATGGAGGATGTTTTTGTCACACCCTGCAATTTCCTTGATAGTCAGCTTGCTACCCCATTAAAATAGATAGATTATATAATGTTCCTAAGTCTGTTAAGATTTTTTTAAACAATTCCAGGCCTGACCCAGCAGCTATTGCTTTAATTAATCTAGCTGCTGCTAAGTATTTAATTAATTCTGATCCCTATCCTTTTGACAATGATTGCAAGGCTTTTGACAAGTTTGGGGGAAAAAGGTATATCCTTCTGCAACTTTAATTTTCAGAATTCTTATTTATCAGGTTCAGAGGTTAATGTTTATCCTGACTAATTGTGAAAGTATGAGGAATATTCTGACATCAGTTTTCTCTTGCGTGGAGAACTCTGCTTTGTGTATTTTGATTTCTTTGGTTTCCCAACTCACTGCTCACTGTTTAAACTGTGCCTATGATTCTGTGAATACTACTTTCAGGGCTGCTGCCACTGGAACTGTTTCAAGGAGGTTTGCCTACTGCACTATCAGAACCTCCCACTGGATGTTAAAAATGAAATTTTGAATTTTCCATTGGACAGAGATCTAGTTTTGGGGCTGTTTGTTGTAGAAGTCATGAAGAAGTGTAAGAATAATGAAAAGCTGCTTCAGGGAATCTCTCAGATTATTCAACCCTCCTTCTCTATAAGTTTTCCAAGTTTGTTTGAAGTTTTCTAAGGGGTTCAGTTCTCCCTAGTCTAACTTTAGCAAAAAATAAAATAAACAGTCCAAGCAGAATGCTAGTAAGCAGATGTTTAAAAACAATAGCAGGGTGGTTCCAAAAAGAAAGCAGGAACCCCCTAGAACAAAGAAAAGTACAATAAGTTAAAATGACTTAATGAGGGACCTTGCACATGTGTGTGAATCTATCTGTATTTATATATCTATATAATATATATATATATATATATATATATATATATATATATATATATATATATATATATATATATATATATATGTACACATACACATAGATAGATATAAAATAACAGCTGTTTGTGGTATTCCACCTTATGAATACTGGCTTCTCTCAGGAATTGCATGCTTCTGCTCTGTTTATTTGGCTTATTTTTCAATTTTTGTCAAAAACTGTGATTTTATAAAAATATTAAGTACTTTGGGCTGTGCTTTTACAATTGGAATGAGTGTTTTTCTTCTTGTTACTGGTTTTAACAGAATTAGAATGTTTTCTCATTTCTGAGATAATAAGTGATCTGATGTTGCCAATCTTCGTCTATTCTTGACTAATGGGTATGGTTCCTGAACTGATCTGGCCATTACACAGATCACACTAGCCTAAAAATCTCTCAAGCTACAAGTCTAGCCACAATTCTCCTCTCTAAATTACCTCAGATCTCATTTGCCACTTTCACGAAACAGACGTGTTAGCCAGTAATCTCTCGCAGCTAAGTAAGTTTTCTGTTTTTCCAGTAGTTATTCCTTTTCTATTAATAGTTAACATTTCTTACTGTTAGGTCTAACTTTTTATCTACTGTTTGGTCAACCTAAGTGAGTGTTTTTCCTTATTTTTACTGTGGTAAATACTTTCCCCTACCATTGTTGGTAGTTTTTTCTCTTCACCCTTTTTCTACCACTGCTGGTAGACCTTTTTCTCTCTTAAATCCTTTTTATTTGTATGTGTGAGTATGCGTGTGCATGTGTGTGTGTGTGTGTGTGTGTGTGTGTGTGTGTGTGTGTGTGTGTGTGTGTGTGTGTGTGTGTGTGTGTGTGTGTGTGTGTGTGTGTGTGTGTGTGTGTGTGTGTGTGTGTGTGTGTGTGTGTGTGTGTGTGTGTGTGTGTGAGAGTGTGTGTGTCTCCTTTTTTTGATAGTTATGGCTGAAAAGCCAGCATCCTCTACCACAGGATTCAAGCAATGTTCTGAGTGTGGCAGACAGTTGCAAAGCTTGGATAACCATGACAAATGCATCTATTGCTTGGGTGTGCCCCATGTGAGTGTGGAATGTACTTTTGCCTTGGTTTTAGTAAAAGAACCCTGGCTGTGAGAAAGAATAAGCTATTCCTCAAAGGGCTCCTGAAGGCCTCTTTTGAGGAAGCCTTGTCCAAGGCCAACCAGTGCCCTCTGGCCTCTGGCTCTAAGTCTTCTCAATCATTGTCTTCATCTCTTTTGGCACTGACCATTAGAAAACATAAATATGCTTCATCGGGTTCATCCTCAGAACCAAAATCAGAAGTTCCTAAATTGTCAGAACAGTCAAAATCTTTGGCACTGAAGACTTCTTCAGTTCTGTCGACAACGGATACAACTACAGTTCAGAGCCTTAGTTCTTCGGCTCTGACAATCACTATGGTTCTAACTTTGATGGCGGCTGTTTCACCCTCAGTGCAACATATGGTACTGAAGCCATCCACTTCTTTGGAACCCAGGTCTATCCATTCATCTTCAGTGGATCCCTTTTTTGAACAATTATCCAGTCCATTTGTGGAGAGACCGGAGTCTTCTTCAGCCCTATCTATGCACTCCACCAGAAGCCTGTTGGAACTGGAAGTTGTTAGGTTGGTAGACCAGGTCTTGGTAGCCCAGAGTCTTTTTTCCACTGTTCATACCACTAGGTTCTCTCCCACAACACCCAGTTATTCTCTTCCTCTAACCTCAGCTCAGGTTTTAGAGCCTTTGGCTCCATCCACCCAGGTGCCTATGACTTTGGCACTGACTGTACCCTTGCTCTCGGTGCCAAGTCTGCCCCTGGTCCTTTTGGTACCATCAGTGCTGTCGGGCCCCCAGGACCGTGTCTTCACTGTCGAACATGGAGAGTTTGTACTGGTTCCAAGTGTTTCTACAGAGTCATCTGTATCCCTTATGGCTATGGTGGCTGTGGACCTTTCCTCAGTTCCAGTCTGCCAGGTGGGACTCTTGGAGCAGGGTGTGACCCTGGTTCCAAGTTTGTTGGTCTCAGTTCCAGGCTCCCATCCCTTCTCAGGGGATCCTGCCTTTCAGGCCATAGAAAGGACTTTGGCCACTGCATCTTCCCATGTGGCTGCTGAGTTCTTGGTGTCCCCCCTTTCAAGTCCCAGTCTCTTCAGTTAAGGCACCAACCTTTACCCCTGGACAGCGGCATCAGGTCTGCAAGACTTTCCTTCTAAAGATATTCCTTCTTCCGAGTCCTCCTCAGATATTACCACTGAGAAGCCCCCTCAGAAGAGATTATGCAAGAGGAAGCACATCAATTATCCTGAAGAATCCATCACAGAAGACACGAATTTCAATGAAGGGGATGGTTCCCCAAGATCTCCCCTGGAAGACATCGCCTTTGGAGATATTTTGGAGATCCTGAAGCAGAGGGGTGGTTGGAAGCCCAAAGACCTATCCTCTGAGGAATCTGTGTACTTACAGGCCTTTGGTGTGCACCCATCTACCTCCTGGGTGACCCCACCCATGGACAGTTTAATTAAGTTAATTTTATCAGCAGGCTTTGAGGGCTCCTGACACTATCAAACTGGTCCACCAGAGACCTGATAAGATTCTTACTGCTCCAGATGACCAACCCAGTGTGCTAAAGGCTTGGTTGTAGATGCCATGGTGCTAGTGACTACTACTAAGAAAGAGCTTGCTGAAGAAAATTCTATTGTCCATCCCCCTGAACCGAGAGTGCAGGGCGATGGACAGATTTGGGAAGTGTGTCTATGCATCATCGACCTTCTTCATCAGGTCTTTGAATTTTTTGGTACATTTTATGAGACTCCAAAGGGATCTGGTCAAGGAGCTATCAGATTCTCTGGTGGGAGCATTGGTTGGGGGGGGGGGTCCAGGAGAATGTGGCATCCCAACTAGCTACACTGGAGTCGATATTGAATTCGTCCATGAGGCTCATTGCACTTGCAGCCAAAGGGGCAACCAGGTCAGCAGCTTCAGGCATTGCAATATGAAGACGCACTTGGATGTGCCTGTGTGAGTTTGTGAAACCATTCAAATCTTCCTTTGTCAATGTCCCCCCTTGATGGATTCTCCCTGTTTGGACCCAAAGTTAAGGAAACTCAGTTCAGGTGTGAAAAGGATGGAAAGACTTTGTCTGCTGTGGGCATGCATTTTTCCACTCCTCAACAGTCCTACTTCAGGAACCAGAGGAGTGGTAAAATGTGGTTCAAAAAATCCCAAAATCCTTTCCTGAACACATGTGGCTCAGACTCACCTCGGGCAGAGGGATGAGTTTCAGTGGAAGACACCGTCCAACAGGCAGGAGTGGTCCACAAAATCAAGGTTTCAGAGATTTGTTTTCTGGTCAACCTTATCAGCACTCCTGGATGGAGGCCTGATTGCTTACCTTTGGAAGTAGTCGGAGGAAGGTTTTCTTTGCACCCAAACTCCTGGAGATGCATTACCACCAATGTCTGGGTGCTAAGGATAATTACCAGAGGCTACCAAATTCCATTCAATCTTTATCCAAGAACCCCTGCAAAACTCCCCAACATTCCACCCAGTCAGAGAGTTCAAGAAGCAATAGAAGTACCAAAGCTGCTAGAAAAAGGAGTCGCCCAAGATGTCCCACCAGACCAATTAGAATCCATTTTTTACTCAAGATTCTTTTTAGTGCCAAAGAAAACAGGGGACTAGAGACCAATTCTAGATCTTAGTATTCTAAACACATTTGTCCAACAAACAAAATTCCGGATGGTCATGGTTCAGTCTGTTCTCCCCTTCTTGAAGAAAGATAATTGGATGTGCTCTATCAACTTTCAAGATGCTTATTACCACATAAAAGTGGACAAATGCTCAAGGTTTCTCTGCTTCCGAATAGGGGCCAGTCATTTCCAGTTCAAAGCGCTTCTGTTTAGTCTCACCACAGCCCCCAGGGTGTTAACCAAATGCATGGCAGTGGTCACAGCATATTTGAGGCTGCACAGATTCAGAGTGTTTCCTTACCCAGATAACTGGCTCCTCACCACTTCCACCAGGCATCTACTGTAACAGACCATGGACTTCATACTGGACCTGCCCCACCAATTGGGCATAACAGTCAATACTACCAAATCACAGTTAACTCCCAACCATGACATGGAATTTATCTGAGCTTGTCTCAACCTTCTACTTGCATTGCATTGCTTCCCCTTCACAGGTTGCAGAAAATACTGATGCAAGTCCACCCCTTCTGTGCTCAGACAAAATACCTGCGCAATTAATTCTACAAGCTCTGGGCTCCATGGCAGCAGCTATTTATTACTTTGGTTCGTCTACCAAGATTCCACATGAGACTTCTCCAATGGATAAACCAGTGGTCAGTTCTGACTCATCCCATGGACAACTTAATTTCATTTCCAGCTGATGCAAAAACAATCTCACTTGGTGGATACATTCGAGATAGATTCTTCAAGGTTGCCCCTTTGTCTTCACCCAGTCCAAGGCCATAGTGACCATGGACACTTCCCAAACGGGGTGGGGGGCATTATCTAGGGAAAACAGTCCAATGAACTTGGTCCCCTTCCGAGGCCAGCCTGCATATTAATGTACTGGAGCTAAGGACAGTGCTTCTAGCATTGCAAGCTTTTCATTCTGCCTTACCTCCATGGACAATAGCTATTCAATCAGACAACATGTCGATTGTCTGATACATCAAAAAATAGGGGGGGACCAAGTCCTAACCACTGTGTCAAGAAGCCCTTCGATTGTGGCAATGGGAAATATCTTCCAACTGCTTTCTGATAGCAATGCACATCCTGGGGACTTCCAATATAATTGCAGACAAGCTGAGCAGATGCATCCTCCTGCCTCACAAGTGGTCTCTGAACTCCAGAGTATTGAAGGAGATTTTTCTTTGTTGGGGCCATCCTTGCTGCAATCTGTTCTGTTTGCCTCACCCCTCAATAACAAGTGCAGAAGCTACTTTGCCCTAATTCCCCCCCCTCAGGGGAAGTCACCCAGAGATGCTCTTCTACACGATTACCCCTGGGTCTGCTGTATGCCTTTTCCCCCCATTCCTCTGATCCTGATGTTTCTCAAGAAAGCATCTCAGTTGAAAAGCAAGGTTATTTTCATTGCTCCTTATTGGCCTTGACAGATATGGTTCCCTTCCTGTGGTAATCTGCTTTGCCGACCATGGATTCTGGACCCAGTTCTGGATCTACTGTCCCATTCTCAGAGACTAGTGCATCCCAACCTTCAGACTCTCAAGCTGACAGCTTGGTTCAACCACCTCCGTTAGTCACCAGGCATAATGCTATATCTTCTCCCATATGGCATATTTTGCTGACATCACATAAACAATCCACTAGAACTGTCTACATAAGCAAATGGAAGAGATTTTCTGTCTGGGCTTATGATAATGGATTAGACCCTTTTTCATTGCTAATAGAAAAAAATTTGGAATTTATGACTGTTATTTTTAATAAAGGAGCATCTGCTTCTACAGTCAAAGTTATTCCAGCAGCAATTTTGAGCTTTCATATCAGTTTTGGTGACCAACCCTTGATTTCCCACAGGCTTTGCAAAGTTTTTTCTAAAAGGTGCTATATACTTGAAACCCCCCCTTTAAGGATCCTCTCTCATCTTGGCATTTGACTATAGTACCACAGTCACTTACAGCACTGCCTTTCAAACCAGCAACTGCCTGTGATTTAAAGTTTCTCTCTTGCAAGTCATTATTTCTCATAGCTGTCCACTTCTGAGAGACGAGTCTCTGAATTACAAGCCCAATGCTCTAAAGCTCCTTACTTAATTTTCCATAAGGACAGAGTGCCACTCTGAACAAATCCGACCTTTTTGCCTAAAGTGATTTCAGATGCTAATATCAATCTATAGACTTACTCGTATTTTTCCCAAATTATTCTAACAAAGGAGAGCACTGTCTTCACCTTGTGCATGTACATAGGCAGTTGTGATTCTATTTACACAGAACAAAACAATTTAGACGATCTGATCAATTGTTTATATCCTTCGCCAGTGCAACTTTGGGAAGATCAGTCTCCAAGATAACTATCTCCAGATGGTTGAGAGAATATATATAATTCATATACAAAAAGCTGAATATGACACTTCTGAAACCAGTCAAGACATATTCTACAAGATCAATGGCGACTTCTACAGTCTTTCATTCCAGAGCTTCGATGTCAGACATTTGCACTGCTGCATCTTGGGCTAAGCCTCATACCTTTATTATGCATTACAAATTGGATATGGTCTCCATGGAGCATCTTTTGGAACTATGTTGCTCAGGAATATCCTTCCATAAGGCCTCCCAGGATACAAGGCAGTTGGGGACTCTGTCCCATTAGTCAAAAACAGATGAAGACTGATAACATCAGATAAAGAAGTTATGTCTTACCATAACATTCCATCTGTGTTGTCAATCTTCATCTATTCTTGCATCCCTCCTGCCTTCCCCCTCCTACAGGTTTCTGGTGTAGCAGTATCCTGTCCTGGGTTTTTATTGTTTCAGGTGCCTTGGACATGACATCTGACTTTCATTGTACTATTCTTCTCTAGAGGCAAACTCGATCTGAGGTCATTTAGAGAGGGGAATTGTAGGTAGACTTGTAGCTCGTGAGATTTTTTCGGCTGGCGTAAATTGTGTAATGGCTGGATTGGTTCCAAGGATTGCAACTGTACCCATTAGTCAAGGATAGATGATGATCGACAACACAGATGGAATGTTATGATAAGACATAACTCCTTTTTTTGTGATATTTCTGACTAAAGATTTAAGGTCTGGTGACACAATTGTACTGTACTACTTGTGTTTACTAGTATGGAGAAGAAAATTGTGCTTGCTGCTTGCTAGTAAATATTTATCTTCTCCCAAATTTACTGAGCTTCCTGTTCCAGCAATCAGGTTTCTTCTCTAGCTACAGCATGGATAAGGTTTCCAGTTCTACTTCTTTCACTCTGCTTGTACGTAAAAAGAAAAAAAAAAAAAAAAACAAGTACAATTATTGCCATAGCTTACAGTTAGTGACTCTAGTTTGGCAAAGATGGTTCCCCAGGCTACTTATCTATTGTTTCAACTCTCTCTGGTGTAGCTGTAATGGCGACTATGGTCCAAAGTTTAGAGAGATCCTCAGGGGCTGTTCCAGTTAATGTTACATGGATGGGAGAACTAAACACTTTAGGATTAGGAAACCACAAGACACAGTGAAATGCCACTTGTAAAACCACAATAAAAACACGAAGTTCGCTGTAAACAAGATCACGGTTCCATAAATACCATGAAACTGTCAGCTACGATAAAAAAGCCATTATTCCACAAAAGTAGTAAGAAAGAACTGGTTAAGCACTTTCATCTACAGGTAGTAGACTTCCTCAGAACACTCTACAATTAAAAAAGCTGGGTTTAAATACATATATTCTTCCAATCAGATTACATGATTAATTGTAGTCAATTGTCATTTAAAGTGCTCTGCAGTAATAACTTATATATACATGTCTCCTTATACAATACTGCTAAAATCCAATAAAATCACTTGCTCATAAAATATGCATCTAGCGTAAATAATTTTTCACTAATTTATTTTTGCTTCTAATACTGGTTTAATGGAAATGCTTTCATTAATACCAGGATAAACAGTTGCATTTAACAATATCTGCCATTTTATCTCCTTCTCACCCAGTTTTACCTTTATGTTTCCACCCCTAGGGTTTGATTTTACTTGCTCTAAAATGGCAAACTTAAAACTATCACAACTTGGGCTTCCGACTAAATGTCTATACAGTGCATTTTTTGTGTCTTTCTTACTTATGCAATAAAAATGGTTATAAATCAGATTTCTTAAAAATCTGTCACTTTTTCCCACATAGTAACAAGGACATCTGATGCATTTAGCCAGATATATCACATGTTGGGTCTGACATTTACCCTTCTTAAATCTAATCTCAGTTTGGTTGACATCCCCCAATGTTAAGCTCCTGTCTTCCAGTATAGCAAAGCATTGGTTACATTTTCCACCCTTACTAGTACCTCCTACCACACCCTTCTCATTGTTGACTCTAAGCCCACCTTCAAATTTGCTTTTTAAATTCCAACCTGTCTTAAATACAAATAATGGCTTTTCCCCTAGTTTCTCTGCTACCCTAGTGTCACTTCTCAAAATATTCCAATTTTTACCTATAATTTCTTGTACGTCTTTACTCTGTTTACTATACTGTACTATACATGCTCTTTTGTAATTCTTAATGGGTTCAATTGTAATCAATCCACTAGGGGCATTAAAATTTGTAACACCTAATAAGGGTACATATGTTTTGCCCCATTCTTTCTGGACATAACTACTGATGTCACTTATGAGTCTAGAGGGGTAACCCCATCTTCTAAACATCTCACTGAACAGCTTCAGCCTTCTGCAAGATAATTTCTCAGAATTCTAGACCTCATGGCATCCATGATCCTCATGATATCACTTGCCAGATTACACATAAGAAAAATCCAGTGGTACCAAAACAATTCTTGGACCTAGCACCTGCAAACCTTGGACTTTCAAATTCTCATGCTGGAGTTTGTAAGGCAAGAATCTAGGACTCCCTTTCTCTCTTCCAATCCTATGTCTGTCCAGACACAGTCTTAAAATTATGCTTGGGTGCAGTTTCCATAAGACTAAAAGTGCAAGGTCTGTGGGACTCTGGACAAATTAAAGCACATAAATATGAAGGAAATGCTTCCAGTGATTCATGCTTTCAAATCTCTACACCATCTATGGGCTTTAGGCCTTTTACTGGTGGTCGCAGACAACACTAAAGTGATCTGGTATCTTAACAAACAAAGGGGTACAAAGTCATTCTTTCTTTGCTGGTTGGTAATGATGGCTTGGGAGATGACTCTTCAGAATTCTCTGACTGTTCAGACCTCCTACATTCTGTCAGAGTAAAACATTGTGGCAGACAGACTGAGCAGATCCATGACACCTCAAGTAAATCTGTTCACTCCTTATAAAACAGACAACTTGAAAAATGTTGTTCAAGATATCCTTGCAGCCAAGGATGGAAAGCAGATACTCTGTTGTTCCCTTGGTCATGAATGTTCCTGCATGCTTTTCCACCCTTTACAAAGATTTCCAAAGTACTTCTTAAATTCAGAAAGAATTACTTATGATAATTCCCTCAAATTATCTATGGTATGATCCCAGTTATTGTAAAACACACTAAACCACGCAAGTAAGACAAGATGAATGGACCGAACCAAAATATCCAGAAGAACACAAAAATAGTCCAGCATCAAAGAGAGATAATAAATAATCCTTTATTGTGGCAACCCAAAGCAAACCGGTTTTGGCAATAATAAAGCCTTCTTCAGTGCTATAACACATAATAAATGACATATGCTTTAAATAATAAACTAATGAGAGTCCTGTTCCTATTGGTGCATACCAACTTAACTCAATTCATTGAGGCCAGGCTTAAACAAAGCTCCCAGCCTAACAATCCAAGTAGATTCTTTTTTCATTTAGAATAGCATGCCATCCTGTTTTGCACATTTTGTTACCATGGACTGCATCTATAATAGAAAAATAGAATCTGGCAGTGGCATGGTCACAGTATGTTTATAAAGTGCATTGGACATTCTTTTATTTCTAATATCACTGAGATGTTCACTAATCTGAAATCTGAGTGACCAAGATGTTTGTCCAACATAAAAAGTGGAACAAAAACATGTGGCCAAATATATAACCCAGTCACTGCTACAATTCCCAGGGATCCGCGGTGGTGGTGCTGCAGTAGCGTTGTCGCCTCACAGTAAGACGCTGTCCGGTTCGATTCTCAGCTAGAGCGTCTTCTGCGTGTAGACATGCATGAATGGGCGTACCTTCGTTGAAGGTTGTGTGTCAGGGCTGGTAACTCGGCATGTAAAAATCAACTACCAATCATTAGCGGAAAAGGAGTTCCGCTGTGGCGACCCCTAACCGGGAAAAGACGAAAGACACAACAACTGCTACAATTCCCAAAAGTACAAATTTGGTATATGTTTGAGATATTGTTACTAGTAAATTCTTTGGTTTTCAAAACATGTGCACAAGCACTACAAATGGCCACAGGGAATATTGCCCACTAGTTTGTCTCCAAATAAAGTGACCTGTTGAGTGTTTGTTGAGAAGAAATGCTTATAATGAGTTAAATAAGAATTTATTGTGTGGCCCCTGCGATAAGAGAATAGACATTGTGGTGAAAGTATTTTGGCTAATTTCTTATTGGCCATTAGTATGTCCCAGTGATTATTTATAATGTTTCTGAATGTGTCTGTATTACATCCATAAGTAGTAACCAAGCGAACGGGTTGAGGTGCTTGTTTATCCCTATTACTAGATGTGTGACAGTACTGTAACAATGCATCCCTATCTTGTCCTGCTGCAAAAGAGCAAGCCATGTGTATATTATCAACTCGATATCCTCTGCTGAAAAATCTGTTAGCTTAAACCTTCCTGCCAGACAAAAAAGCTTGATCAGTAGAGCAAATGCGTTTAATAGGCAAAAATTGAGATTTGAGTATGTTATGGATGATGTCGGGAGGGTGTGACTGGTTGCATGAAGAAGGGTATTGAATTGGGGAAATTTCCTAAAAGCTTCTGTCTTGAGTGTGTCATCACTATCCTGAATGATATTAACATCCAAAAATGTAATTTGATTATAATCCCAATTCAAAGTGAATTGGATACCCCACTTATTTTCATTTAAGTATTGTACAAATTCCTGTACTTAGGTTACATCCCCCCTCCACACCATCCAACAGTCATCTAGATACCGACGCCAGATGTCTATTGTGTCCAAAAATATATTATGGCTGGTATCATAGATCAATTGCTCCTCAATGTCCCATGAACAAATCTGCATAAATGGGGGAAAAAGATGCCCCCATAGCGGTGCCTCTGACTTGCCAATAACACTTCCCTTGGAAGTAGAAGACATTTTTTGTAAGTACATGTTCCGTTAGGCAGATTAGTAGGGAGTTAAATCCCAGAGTGTATAAATTCGCTTTGTCTAGCCAGAACTGAATTGCTTCTAAACCTGCGCAGTGGGGAATGTTCGTATATAGGGCAGTGATGTCTAGGGTGCATAATAGCCAACCTGGATCCAATTGAGTATCATTAATAATTTGTAAAAATTGGGTGATGTCTTTGATCCTGGCCCTAACCATGTATAATAGTGGCTGTAAATATTTTGTCAGGAAGGCAGATAATGGTTCCATCAGAGATCGTCTACCCAATACTATTGGTCTACCTGGTGGTTGTGTAGGATGTTTATGTATTTTTGGTAGTAAATATAGATATTAAGACTTTGGGTCTGAGACTGTAAGTTGGTAACAGATGTCTTGACCAATAATGCCTTCCTCCTGTGCCAGTTTCAAAAACTGAACAATATCTTTTTTGAATTTAAGTGTAGGGTCTAGTGGCATATGCATGTACAATAATCCATTGGTTAGTTGTTGATTGGCCTCACTGTGGTACATGGAGCACTCCATGACGACTAACGCCCCTCCTCTGTCAGCTGGTAAAATGACTAGATCACGATTGTTACTGTGTTTGGTCAGAGCCAATTGTTCCTGTTTAGTGAGATTTTATTTAATATTGTCATATACATTGCTATTAAAATGTAAATCTTTGAGAACACATTCCTTGAAGACTGAGCCATGTTTATCCATGGGTGGCATGAAGTTGGATTTCTGAAAACAGAACCCAGTAGATCTTTGAGATTGATCAGTGTCTGAAAAGAACAGTTTAAGATTGAGGTTTCTACAAAAGTCATTAACATCATTCACAAGAATATGTTCATTAACAAAAAAGGCAGGGACAAAGTAAAGGCCCTTGTTCAAAAGTTTTATTGCAATATCAGACAGGGTCTAAGAAGAAATGTTGTGTACATTATTGATGGCGTTTAGTTTGTCAAAATCCTGTCCAAAAGTTGCTGAATATTGTCTATTTGCTCTATGCTTTCTGCCACCCCTATGTCTCCTACTCCTAAAGGGTCATTGGTTGGTCTTCTCTTGGCATCTGGGGACTACTGGGTTAATATAGATTCTACCTCAGTGGCAGACGAAGAATCGTCGCCTGAAGTTCCGCCATAGGAATTCTCCTTGTTCCTCAGTCTTTTTCTTTTCTTAACCTGTTTCTGTCCTGTATCTTGGAAATGGACTCTCTTGTGTGTACTAAATGGTTTCCCTCTGTCATAGTCTGATGTATCTCTATTGAATTTCTATATCTTTCTCTTTTTGAGCTGTTGTTCCAAAGAGGATAAGTCTTTGGCTAAAATATTCAAATGTTTAGTAAAGAACGTTTCTCCTTTGCAACATTTGACCACATCACAGTTGTGTTTCACCTCCAGAATACATTGATCAATGGTTCTTTCATAATATGAAGTAAGGTTATCAACAAACATCATAGAGGCCTTATGCTGGGCTTGAACCCAGTCCTGTGTTAATAACTCATCTACCTGACTAACCAGGGGCTGCATCCACACTCTTAACCCACGTGGGGTAATGTCTTTTAGTTTGTAGGCCTTGAATAATTTCAAATACCAGATATTAGAGCTTAACATTCTCATGCTCTTTGTGAGTTTCAGGAAAAGAGAAGCACATAGGCAATCTGGATCATTGTTATCCATACTTGAGTTGTCTGGGCATGAGGGTCTTAGCCTAAGAACACCAAAGTCATTTCAGTCTGCTGAAAGACATCCAATAATTTTGATAGATCCATGTTATATGGCCACCCAGTAAGTGTTAAAATATATTAAACCTGTACCAAATTCAGTTGTATCACTAAACTGTGAATTCCCTAGTTAGACTCAAAAACAGTATACTACTGAATTGTTGGTTGGGTTATACACAATTGTTCAATTCAAGAAACATTGGATTAATTGTAACTGATTCCTTAAATGAGCATGAGTTAATGTTGAACCAAACACATATATTAGATTCCTTTACCTGAAATACACTAATAGAGTTAAAAATTATGGTTACTCAAATACCAAATACAACCATATCCCACCAAAAAGCATGAATATTGACACACAATAATGTGTCTCCTATATCTATCTATATATATATATATATATATATATATATATAGAGAGAGAGAGAGAGAGAGAGGTGACACACAATAATGTGTCTCCAATATATATATATATATATATATATATATATATATATATATATATATATATATAGAGAGAGAGAGAGAGAGATAGAACAAGCCAATGGTGATGACCCACACTCTTAAAAAATGTTTGTTTTGAATAACAAAAATGGTGTGTTATCCAATTATAAATTATCTGGGTATGAGACTGATACAATGGAACACCACAAAGCAGGCCGACCTGCATCTCTGCCTTGAAAAAAGAAAGAAATATAATACTGACTCTTCACATAAATAAATTGAGCAGATATGTCCTTTTGATTTGTACTTATACCACTCCTAGGAGCTGACTTTCGTCTCCACCTGTATTGTGTTCCTTGAGCAGTAAAATTGAAGAGCAGTCTATTGTGGTCCCTGACTCAGTAACATACACATGAATCATAACTATACAGTTCCACACCACCCATCTGGTTTGTAATTCCGTATGCTTAAAAATAGGATATAGTGTCTATCCATTGGCATACCATGAAGATACCCTTGTTTCAAACACTATAAACCCCAAACAAGCATGAATGGCTGTAGTTGGTACTGAGAAACCCCTAATAATTTCACAGAAAAAAATCTGGTCGAACCAACCCCATAGTGTAATAGTGTGTCATAAACTTCAACATTGTAATGCAGCCCTAAGTATCAAAACAATTGTGTGTAAACCCATTGCTAAAGCTAGACAAAAATATTATGTATCAAACATTCATGTGGATTCATGAAGCTCGGCACAAGGACAGCATTAGACTTGCGCCGACTGTGCGGCGTAGAAATGGCGCAGCAGCACCACATGCATATTAATGAAGGCACGCTGCCGTAATGGCCACGTCCATAGGAAACGTGCGCGAGTGCAGAGGGTGTGTCCAAGCGCTGCACGGAAGCATGAACATGTCAGCTGCATACATGCAACCTAAAATGCTGACTAGTACAGCTTGCCTCTAATAGTAATCACTCCTGTCAGTGTCCGTGGATACTGAAATGTATGCAAAGCATACAAAACAGTTTTGCGAACACCAAAATAAAAAGTAAACACAAAGGCACGTAGCTGAATATTGAGTCCCTGTCCCTTGAACAAATGACATTTAAAACCTCGTGCCCGTATTCCATTGTAGTGTCGATAGTTATACCAAGTGGAAGTGAAACGCATCATGTTAGCGCGCCGCCAATTGCTAAGCCTAGCCCAATGGTTAGGGTTACCACCTGTCCCACATTGTGAGGGACAGTTCCCCTCTGGGCAGTTGTGTCCATACCAAAACCATTATAAATGTCAAATGTCCTGCGATTGTAGGACATAATTATGTCCCATATTTTATGTAATAGTCCCATACAATACTTATTTCCGTATATAAAATACCTAAATGTTACAAGAAACAGAATAAGCAAGTAAGTGAAACAGAATAAGCAACTAAACTGCTACAACAATAAGCTTATATTTAGGCATAAAACTAAAGTACTATCCTTTGTACTGACCGTGGGTATGTGTTGGCCTGTAAAATCTGATGTGTGTCCCGAAAATGTCCCCTCCTGGTCATATGAAAAGGTGGCAACCCTACCAATGGTCAGAGCATTCGCCCAATATCTGCCCATTCGCGGTCCAAGTTGTCCTTGTCAGGACGGCCCAAAGATGAACGGGTATTACCTGGGTCTTCCTACCATGTCATGAAAGATTAGTATTTGCATGTACCTATGTGCATGAAGTACAGCATGTGGATGATCAGAAATGCTAGGGTAGTCCTCACAACCACATTGGTACCAGAGATATGTAGTGTACACAATGTGTTCTGTTGACTGTACCATGGGCCATCAACCAGAAAAGGGATGGATGGTGCCTGTGAAATATGGGGGTGGGGGGTGATGGGTAATGTAATGATTTGCCAAGGGGAGACTGGGTTGGATGCACAATAGGTGAACTGGAGGTGTACAAGGGAGCAGTGGGTGAATCAGAAAGATAACCAAAGAACAAATATTCACATCCGCAATACAACCTGACAGGCCATACTGTAGAACACAATGCCACAAACATATAAACATTAAAATGTGCGATACACATGTACAGAAACATTACCGGCACTTACCCACATAATGGTCTGGCCTGAACTGAGCCATCCAACCCCAACACACCTTGATACATAACTGAATACCCATCATCCCATCCACAGTTCACCATCCCCCCTTCCTGAACGTCCACCAAAACCACCCATACTCAGGCTGCTAACTAGGCGCAGCCATATCTGCACATAGTGACACCTACTCATATCTAGTAGGCAGTCTCACCCTAGGCAGTCTCAGGATTGCAAACTATGTATCCCTTGCATGTATAACCCTACCTTATTTTCGTAAAGCCAAAGGAATCGAGGTCATCGGTCCCCACAATTTTTGGATATCCCTCATGGGATATGTATCTGTTCTAAACATTAGACTTGGTGTCATGACACGACGTCCAGTCCTGTAGACATCTGGACACAAGTTGTATGAGCAGCAGTGGTACACAAGACTACTCAGCCTCCAGCTGGTCCTGCAGAACCTACGACCCAGGATTAAACACTTGACCGTGATGCACGTCTCCCCACGTGCATTATCGGGAATATATACCTTACACATTTGCATAGTGGCAGTCGGATATAGGGTGATTAAGGTGCTTTAAATCAGAAGAAAGTAGGGTTACCACCTGTCCCACTTTGCGAGGGACAGTCCCTTTTTGGGCAGGTTTGTCCTGACCAAATATAATACAATACAAATGCCCTGTGATTTTAGGAAATACTTATGTCCCATATTTCATGCAACAGTTGCATAAAACAGTTATTTCTGTATGTAAAATACTTAAATGTTACAAGAAACAGAATAAGCAACTAAACTATTACAAGAATAAGCTTTCATTTAGGTAAATAAGTA
>NC_056733.1:839766688-839926688 GCF_019279795.1 Protopterus annectens | reverse complement strand
CCAGTGGGAGAGCTCTACAAGGTCTACACTTTAAACATGGACAGTGACGTCCCTTGTGGGACACGAAAAATTTTGTTCTTTCAGGCAATGCCAGTAAAGACTACTGCGACCAGGATGTAGCTGTACATGGAACAGTAGGTTGTGCAAGCTTGATAACACATGGGTTGACACAACATACGACATGTGTCCTGACACGGGGAGAGTGGGCAGTGTGTAGGGGTGTGTTCATATCCCACCTGTGCCCACCTGCGCCCATGACCCTCCACCATGCCCCAGGATTCCCACTCCTCATTTCTTGATACACTGGAAAGTATTAGGGTACAAGCCAACACCCTAATAATGGGCGATTTCAACTACCCCACCATTAACTGGGAAAACTACTCATGTACCAACTCTTTTGCTCAACGTTTTCTAGAATTAATAAATTCCAACGCCTTGAATCAACTTATTCACACCCCCAGCAGGGGCAGCAATATCCTAGACCTGGTCATTACCAACATGGGAAACCAGTGTTCCACACCAGAGGTCAATCCCTCGTTGGTCAGATCCGACCACAAGCTAATCAGCCTAGACATCCACATCCCAACCCCACCCCCAATTAGGGAAACCATCGTAAAAAAACTCCACCAAAGCCAACTTCACACTTCTTAAGACAGAAGTGACAAATTTCATGACACCCATGCAGACGGACAATAGAGGTATGACTGCTGAATCCTACACAAATGCACTTTATAAGCACTTACACGAGTGCATGGATCATGCTATCCCTAAAAGAACCAAGATGTTATCCTCCAAAAAAAGGAAGCCAATCTGGTGGTCTTCTGCCATAAACAAACTCTACAACAAAAGAAAGAAACTGTTGCAAAAAAGAGTAAAATCCCATGACTGGAGGAACTCACTGGTCAATATCAGTAAGAAGTTGAGATCCCTCATAAAATCCTCCAAAGCTAGTTACGAAAACAAAATTGCCACTGACTCTAAAGACAACCACAAAGCATTCTATCGCTATGTCAAGAATCTCAATGGGAACACTCAGATCTGCTCTGAGTTACAGCATAATGGCACTAAATATACAGAACCAACTGATATTGCCAACATCCTAGCAGATAGGTTCAGTGCTAACTTTACCCCCCTCTCACCCCCTAGAGGGCCCATCTCTATACCGGAAGAATGCAAAGTTCCTATAATCACGGCTGCACAGGTAAAAAACACACTCTCCAAAGCCAAGAACACAGCATCCATGGGACCTGACAATATCTCAGGCTGCGTTCTACATGAACTACAGATTGAACTGGCACCCTACCTAAGCACCATGTTCAATCATAGCCTCACCTCAGGCTTTGTACCCACTGAATGGCACACTGCGATGGTTATCCCACTCCACAAAGGGGGAGCCATGACAGACCCCAGGAACTACCGCTCCATTAGCCTGATGAGCCTGGTCTGCAAGGCCATGGAACGTATCATCGTGGAACTCATAAACAAAGACATTGGTAATCTCCAAACTCTGGATCCTACCCAGTTTGGATTTGTAAAAGGCAGATCATGTCTCCTAAACCTGATTGACTTCTTTGAAGCAGTCACCAAAGCCATAGATGAGGGTAAAATGGTTCACACAGCTTATCTTGATCTCGCCAAGGCATTCAACACCATCCCCCACTCTGGAATTATAGATAAGCTCACTAAACTAGGTATAAATCCCTATGTCACAAGATGGGTTGCCAACTGGCTCATGGACAGAACCCACACTGTGAAAGTGGCAGATTCCAAATCCGACTTCAGACCAGTGACAAGTGGAGTACCACAGGGTTCAGTCCTGGGTCCTCTCCTGTTTGGTATCTACTTCTCTGAAGTGCAGGCTAACACAGAAGGTCTTTGGCTAACAAAGTTTGCAGATGACTGCAAACTAGGAGCCATAATCAAAACTCCTAATGATGTGGACAAACTACAAAAGGGCATCACTGAGACAGATACCTGGTGTCAAAGCCATGTCCTGAAGCTGAATGCAAAAAGTGTATTGTCATCCCCTTTGGTAAAAACTCTGTACCCATGAACTACCACATAGCTGGTAGTCTACTTAATGCTGAAAATGTGATAAGAAACCTTGGGACACAGTTGGACAGTAGTCTTTGATAATCACATTGCCATAGTGGTCAGGAAATCCTTCTACGTGGCTCATCTCATCACAAAAGGATTCTCATCCAGAAAAAAAGAAGTCATTTTTCCTATCTACTCATCACTCATTAGACCCATTATAGAGTACAATGCCTCTTTTGGTATGTACCTCACAAGACATCTACAACAACTGGAAAGACCACAGAAATACCTCACAAAGAGGATTACTGGCCTCAAACAGATGCCCTACACAGACCGTCTCAAAAAACTACAGCTTTACTCCATTGCATATCACCTACTCAGGGGCGATCTCTGCCTAACATACAAAGCTATTTCAAACCCAGAGCTGTTGGACATGCTCCACTTAAAGAAATCCCAATCCCTCCAAGCTACATGCTCTAGGGACCTAAACCTTGTCACCACAATAAACAGAACATGCTGGAAGGATACATTCCTGTCCCAGAGACTTCCCATACTCTGGAACAGACTACCTATCTATGTCAAACAGAGCTCCTCATTAGCACTCTTCAAGAAAAATCTTGATGATTGGATGGGAAATAGGAAATTCACCCCAGGGATCACTTCTGTGGCTCTGCTCGACAGGGGCACAGGAAAATAATTTTCTTGGGTGGTGAAAGCCAGGGTACATTTTTTGGCTAGGCTTATATAGGCCCTAGGCTAATAGCCTAGTACCTACCTATGAACCTATGAGTGCTGTAGAGTAGCGGCAGGTAGGGGAACTATGGGTATGTGATTATGGGCCTAGGCATGCAGGTGTTGGCTGGCAGACAAGTATTAGGACCGCCCTCTGGATGTAAGTAATATTCCAACATGGGTATAGCAGATGCCCATACCTCCCAAACCTTAAGAGCACATCTACTGGGCATTCCGTAAACCATTGGGGGAACACATAGGGACCATATCATTGAACTGTCCCCAATTACCAGGGAAGTCCGTGATTACGAATCAGAATCTAACACAGTCCCAACTAAACCCTCCTAGAACTAGTGATATTAGGAGGAAAGGTGGTGGAATACACGTAATGAATAATGACAACATGTAATAGTCCTAAACAGCATGTACCTCAGACAATGTGTATGAATACATATGTGCTCTGGGTCTGTCAATGTGTCAGGTTAACAGCACCAACCTTCTAAATGTGTCCCTGAGGTTGTTCTGCAGTGTCCCTGATTCAGTGTTCATTCTTCCCCATTCGTATGAGAGATCTGCTAGTGAGAGAAAGTGCATGTTCTGCCGACTACCTTAGAAAGATGATGGAATAATAGGGTCAGGGTTACCACCTGTCCACCTTTGTGAGGGACACTCCCCTTTGGGCAGTTGTGTCATGCAAAATAAATGTAATTATGGCAAATGTCCTATGACTTGGGGCAAAGATTTCCTATATTGTCTGTAGTAGTTGCATAAAACAATTATTTTGTACCTGAAACACCTAAATGTTATAAGAAACAGTATAAGCAACTATAATGCTACAAGAATAACCTTTTATTTAGGCAAAACAGTGAAGTACTCTCCTTTCTACTGGCTGTGGGTATGTGTTGCCCTGCAAAGTCTGACATCTCTACATACAGGTCCTATAGGGTTGCCACCTTTGCAAATGGCCAAAGTGGGACATGTTCTGTAGAAATGTCAGACTTTCCAGGAAAAAACATACCTTCAGCCGTACATAGTACAGAATTATACTTATTTGCACAAATAAAAGCTTAATCTAGTAACATTTGAATTGTTTATGCTACTTCACATAACATATAGAAGTTTCATATATAAATTAACTGTTTTATGCAACTATTAATGAAACGTAGAATATAATAATGTCCTGTAATCAGGACATTTACTATGTCTTGATTATTTTTGCAGGACACAACTGCCTAAAGAGGGACTGTCCCTCACAAACTGGGACAGGTGGTAACCCTAAAGTCCCACCTTGGCAAACCTATAATAGGTATGCGGTAGCATGACTCTGCCGATGGATGTGGCTCCCACAACCCAACTACTTGTCTGTATTGAAGAGTCTCGGTTCCCATGTATCAGCCAGATGGGAGTAGATTGTATGAGGAACACACACACCTAGCAACTGTATTTCGCCTGCCTTTCTGTTACATTGAAGCTGTTTTTACTGCATTTAACTTAATATTGCACTTGGAATCCTTGTTTGTTACTATTTGACTGTATTTGTAGCAAATTCTTCTGTGTAAGCTGTAGTAGCTGATTCATAGCATTTATAAGTGTTTGCTGTACCTGTTTCTGCCTGTTTTGTGAAAAAAAGAAAAAAGAAAAAATATCTCTTGTTTTTCCTGCTTTACTAGTTTAGTCCAGTTTCAGAGTTGCTGATTCCTGGGCTTTGGTTGTAGTTCCTGTGTACTGTTTCCTTGCCTTATTTGGGGGAAGGGAAGCTACCTTGCTTTCTTGCTTTACTAGTTTAGTCCAGTTTCAGAGTTGCTGATTCCTGGGCTTTGGTTGTAGTTCCTGTGTACTGTTTCCTTGCCTTATTTGGGGAAGGAAGCTACCTTGCTTACCAGTGGGAGTGGGAAGCATTGAGCTGCCTTTTGTCCAGTTTTGTGAGGTTTCAGCCAGTAACTAGTAGTTTATTGGTCGTTTTGGGCCAGTTTCTAGCTTTTCCAGCCCCTGGTATAAAACTTTCAGCTTGTACCTACTCAGCACAGACTCCACGTGGGCCAGCAGAGTAATCCAGGCTGCAGAGAGCTGAATAAGCGACTTTTCTTGATACTAAGTATATTTTTGTTGCTTTCCACATCTGAATACCTAGCAACTGTATTTCGCCTGCCTTTCTGTTACATTGAAGCTGTTTTTACTGCATTTAACTTAATATTGCACTTGGAACCCTTGTTTGTTACTATTTGACTGTATTTGTAGCAAATTCTTCTGTGTAAGCTGTAGTAGCTGATTCATAGCATTTATAAGTGTTTGCTGTACCTGTTTCTGCCTGTTTTGTGAAAAAAGAAAAAAAGAAAAAATATCTCTTGTTTTTCCTGCTTTACTAGTTTAGTCCAGTTTCAGAGTTGCTGATTCCTGGGCTTTGGTTGTAGTTCCTGTGTACTGTTTCCTTGCCTTATTTGGGGGAAGGGAAGCTACCTTGCTTTCTTGCTTTACTAGTTTAGTCCAGTTTCAGAGTTGCTGATTCCTGGGCTTTGGTTGTAGTTCCTGTGTACTGTTTCCTTGCCTTATTTGGGGGAAGGGAAGCTACCTTGCTTACCAGTGGGAGTGGGAAGCAT
The DNA here is from genome assembly GCF_019279795.1 of Protopterus annectens. Classification (NCBI taxonomy): domain Eukaryota; kingdom Metazoa; phylum Chordata; order Ceratodontiformes; family Protopteridae; genus Protopterus; species Protopterus annectens. The sequence continues at coordinate 839,921,322 of NC_056733.1, read as the reverse complement.
TGAGCTGCCTTTTGTCCAGTTTTGTGAGGTTTCAGCCAGTAACTAGTAGTTTATTGGTCATTTTGGGCCAGTTTCTAGCTTTTCCAGCCCCTGGTATAAAACTTTCAGCTTGTACCTACTCAGCACAGACTCCACGTGGGCCAGCAGAGTAATCCAGGCTGCAGAGAGCTGAATAAGCGACTTTTCTTGATACTAAGTATATTTTTTGTTGCTTTCCACATCTGAATACCTAGCAACTGTATTTCGCCTGCCTTTCTGTTACATTGAAGCTGTTTTTACTGCATTTAACTTAATATTGCACTTGGAATCCTTGTTTGTTACTATTTGACTGTATTTGTAACAAATTCTTCTGTGTAAGCTGTAGTAGCTGATTCATAGCATTTATAAGTGTTTGCTGTACCTGCTTCTGCCTGTTTTGTGAAAAAAAAGAAAAAAAAAGAAAAAAATAGCTCTTGTTTTTCCTGCTTTACTAGTTTAGTCCAGTTTCAGAGTTGCTGATTCCTGGGCTTTGGTTGTAGTTCCTGTGTACTGTTTCCTTGCCTTATTTGGGGGAAGGGAAGCTGCCTTGCTTTCCTGCTTTACTAGTTTAGTCCAGTTTCAGAGTTGCTGATTCCTGGGCTTTGGTTGTAGTTCCTGTGTACTGTTTCCTTGCCTTATTTGTGGGAAGGGAAGCTACCTTGCTTACCAGTGGGAGTGGGAAGCATTGAGCTGCCTTTTGTCCAGTTTTGTGAGGTTTCAGCCAGTAACTAGTAGTTTATTGGTCGTTTGGACCAGTTTCTAGCTTTTCCAGCCCCTGGTATAAAACGCACTAAACGCGTTAGCGATTTAGAGCGATTTAGCTCGGAGCTGCCACTGTTGCACACTAGGGCAGTGCCGGTTAAGCAGGTTTAAACTATTCGGGCTACCTAAAGTCCACTCTTCAAATTTTCCCTTAAAACTACCTTCCTCGAACTATACTACTGATCAAATCAGCGTATCCTATAACTAAAAGATCAACTCTACTTGACTCCAAGTAGACTATTCTCTATCTATTAAACCTAGCACTTGCTCCTACAGTACTTATTACCTTGATACGGCACTCTTGTCATAGATAGTACCCCAAAAGGCAACCCCCATTTCTCGGTCACCCACGTCCCCGGAATCTTTTTTTAAAGTTTTTCGTCTACCCTTCTAGCATGTCGAGGGATCAGTTGCTAGTGTCCTCTCCTGCTCAGCTGGTGAACCTGGGAATATTGAGGCAATGTTTCAATTGCCTCATGTACACAGACAACCATTTCCTCCTCCCACAAAACACAAATACATGCGAGAAATGCAACTATATGGCCAAACTGGAGGCTGAGCTCTCTCAACATAGGACTGGCAAGACCAGTCAGGAGGAGAAGGTTACCACACACACTATAGACCCAGTCTCACATAGTACCATTACAACCTCAAATCATACACATAAACACACAAAGACATACTGGAGGCTCTGATCAAAATCTACCAAAACAGCAGAGGCCACCAAAGCAGACACCCAAACAACCACCACCTCAGAACACAACACCCGCAACACATAGACCTCACAGTCAGAGTGTCAAACAGTCACAGCCCTTAAGGCCAAACACAATGCCAGACACACTAGTCATTGGTGACTCCATAGTCAGACACACTGATGTCCCGCTCACCAGACTGAGTAAGGAGAAGGTCACAGTAAGCTGCCTGTCGGGCGCTAGAATCCGCCACATAACGCAAGCACTCAGGTCTCTCAACAGCAGGTACAAATATGACTCAGTCATTGTCCACGCTGGTGTAAACGACCTGAGACGTACCTCCTTGGACTACATGAAAAGAGACATTGAGGAGCTCTCTGATTATGTAGCCCAGGCAGGTATGACCCTGACCTGGAGCAGTATCCTACCTTCACCAAGAATGATGCCACAATACAGAGATAACATGATCAGCTTTAACAATTGGCTTAAACACTGGTGTCATTCAAAAGGGATCCAGTATCTGTCTGCCTGGGATGACATGCTGGACAAGCCACGCTGCTTCGCAAGGGACGGCTTGCACCTGTCACCCCTGGGATTCCAGATATTGGCAAAGGCTCTTGCCACCCCATAGTGCCTTTTTAGGCAAGGCTCAAATTCTAAACCTACCACCCTAGAACACAAAAAAGGAAAAAAACTAAGGGTAATGCTGCTCAATGCCAGAAGTCTAAATCTCAAAATGCACGCACTCAAGGCCCTTCTCAGTATGGAGAACATCGATGTCTGTGCTGTGACAGAAACCTGATTCAAGGCTCCTGAGAGCACCCCAGCGCTATCAGGTTTTACCTCATATCATGCGTTCCGGACCCAAAATCCGGACAATACCAAGAAAGGTGGGGGGGTATCCATATTCATCAAGGACACCCACACCTCAAGACTGGTGGCAACGCACGATGCATCGGAGACCATCCAGGTGCAACTAACCATAGGCAAGACTGCTCTGCAAATTGTAGCATGTTACAGGCCACCCTCACAAACTCAGGAAACTCACATGGCCTTCCTGAAAACACTAGAGGGATAAATGTATCACCAAACACCATCATACTAGGTGACTTCAATTACCCTAATATAGACTGGGAACACTACTCAAGCCCAAACACCCTAGCCCAAAAGTTCCTGGAATTCATAAACTCAAATGCCATGGAACAACTAGTCACCATCCCCACAAGAGGAGATAACATACTTGATCTCATCATCACGAACATGGGAGCACAATGTTCAACACCGAAGTATACCCTCACTGGTGAGATCAGATGACAAACTAATCTCGCTGGAGGTCCTCATCCCACCCCACCTGAAATAAAAAGACCACAGTAAAGAACTTCTCAAAGCCGACTTCACACTTCTAAAGACTAGTGTGGTCTCCTTTCAGGCCCCGAGGCATGGAAAACAATACTCAAGCCGCTGAATCACTTACAAACGCCTTCTACCAGCACCTGCAGGACTGCATGGATAAGGCAATCCCAAGCAAAACAAAGACTCTTTGTACCAAAGGCAAGCGTCCAGTCTGGTGGACCCCAGCCATAAACAAACTCTACAACAAAAGGAGGAAGCTACTACAAGATAGAGCAAAATCCTTAAAAGGTAAGACACCCTTGATCACTATAAGTAAACTAAGAGCTCTCATAAAATCATCCAAAGCAAATTTCGAGAGAAAAATAGCTAAAGACTCAAAAGACAATCATAAGGCCTTCTTTAGCTATGGTAGAAACCTAGGAGGAAACTCCCAGATATGCTCAGAACTAGTTCAAAATGATGTGAAGTTTACTGATCCTACAGACATTGCCAACATACTGGCTGACAGGTTCAGTGCAAACTTCTCCCCCGCGCGGAAAAGGAGAGATATCTATACCAAATGAGTGCAGCCCCCAAACATCTCCAGCCCAAGTGAGAACTGCTCTCCAAAGCAAAAACACAGCATCCATGGGACCCGATGGTGTCCCCGGCTGTGTGCTCCACGAACTCAATGAGGAATTAAACCCACAGCTAGGACAGCTGTTTAATCAAAGTCTTACCTCTGGATACGCACCCAGGAGTGGCGCACTGCAACTGTGGTCCCACTTCACAAAGGCGGTGCCTCCAGAGACCCTGGAAATTACCGCCCATTAGCTTGACAAGCCTTATCTGCAAAGCCATGGAGAGGATCATAATGGACCTCATAAATAAAGACATAGGAATTTGCAGACTTTGGATCCAACCCAGTTTGGCTTTGTCAAAGGCAGATCATGCCTTTAAACTTGGTTGACTTTTGAAACAGTCACCAAAGCCATTGATGAGGGAAAGGCAGTCCATACAGCCTACCTCGATCTGGCTAAGGCCTTGATACAATACCCCACTCGGGTATCATTGAAAAACTCATCAGCTTAAATGTTAACCCATACATCACAAGATGGGTTGCAAACTGGCTGAGTGACAGAACCCACAGGGTCAGAGTTGCTGGCGCCATGTCAGACTCAAAGCCTGTCACAAGTGGTGTCCCACAGGGCTCAGTCCTGGCCCACTCTTGTTTGGCATCTACTTTTCGAAGTACAAGCAAACACAGGAGGGTTATGGCTGACAAAGTTTGCAGATGACTGCAAACTGGGCGCCATAGTAGAAAACACATCTGACACAGATATCCTTCAGAAGGGTCTCACAGAAACGGATAACTGGTGCCAGAGCCACGCCTAAAGTTAAATGCCAAAAATGCATAGTCATACCCTTCGAAAAACAAGGTTACCCTAGCTACCAAATAGGTGGCAATCCACTGAGCACAGAAGAAGTTATCAGGGACCTGGGGACCCAGGTTGATAGTAGTCTGTCATTCGACACCCATGTAGCTAAAGTAGTTAGGAAGTCCTTCTACATTGCCCACCTTATCATGAAGGATTCTCATCTAGATCAAGGGAGGTCATAGTCTCCCTTTACTCATCACTCATCAGACCAATGATTGAGTACAATGCCCCATTCGAATGTATCTGACCCGACACTTGCAGCAGCTGGAGAGGCCACAAAGTTCCTCACCAAAAGGATAAAGGGTCTCAAAATCTGTCCTATGCTGCCCGACTGAAAGAACTCCAGCTCTATTCAGTCGCCACTTGCTCAGAGGTGACCTTTGCCTAACATACAAGGCCATGTCAAACCCAGATTTGATGAATATGCTTCACCTCAAAAATCTAGATCCATCAGAGCCACAAGGCGGAGACTTAAACCTCGACACGGCTATTAATAGGACGTGCTGGAGAGATAGATTCATCACCCAAAGACTCCCTATGCTGTGGAACAAAATCCCGGTACATGTGAGGCAGAGCACCTCGCTGGCCTTGTTCAAGAGAAATCTTGACCAATGGATGGGAGATCGCAGATATACCCCAGGAATTACCTCAGTGTCACTGCTCGACAGAGGCACAGCAAAATAATGGGTATAGTTCCCCATACTAAAGGGGTGGCGTAAGCCACAAAACAATGGGCTAGGCTTATAAATGCCCTCGGGCAGATAGCCTAGTATGAACCTATGAACCTATGAACAAATAATATGATTAATTCACTGTACAGGCTGCTGATTCTGTACAGTCGAATGCCATGCTGTTGCCTAATGAGCAGGCATTCCCGATACTGTAGTCATGTAGTCCGATGTAATAGGCATCACAAGGTGGGAGCAGATTATATGAGGAACACACAATTAATATGATTAATTCACTGGACAGGCCACTGATTCCATACAGATGAACGCCATGCCATTGCCTAATGGGCAGCCATTCCCGTTACTGTACTGTAGTCATGTAATTCGATGTGATAGGCATCACAAGGTGGGAGCAGATTTTATGAGTAACACACAAATAATATGATTGATTCACCGGACAGGCCACTGATTCTGTACAGTCGAATGCCATACCGTCGCCTAATAGGCAGCCATTCCCAATACTGTAGTCATGTAGTCCAATGGAATAGGCATCACAAGGTGGGAGCAGATTGTATGAAGAACACACAAATATGATTGAATCACTGAACAGGTCGCTGATTCCATACAGTCGAACACAATGCCGTCGCCTAATGGGGAGCCATTCCCGATACTGTAGTCATGTAGTCCGATGTAATAGGCATCACAAGGTAATATTGTGGTCCTCGCTCCCACCCAGGGGTGTGAGTGACAGATGCAAGCACCAATGTTGGTGCATTTGCAAGTGCGGGAGCAAGCAGGTGTAAGTGGGTTTCTCTACCAGTATGCGAGTATTGCACTGGTAAAGCAATGTAGAGGCTAACTGAGTGTAAGAGGCTGTAACCAGGGGTCAGCAGTGCTTAACACCTCGCAAACCCATGCACACCCACTCCCAACTGCTTTAATATGCCTTACTCCCTCCGTATCCAATGGGCTTGTTCTGCCTGCAACCAAATAAACGTCCTTTGCAAGGGTCAGAACCAGGACCCTCCTCACACAGCTAATATGTATTACCAATACGCCATGGCAGATATACAGACAACGGACAGTACCACAAACATATCATACAGCGCAGTCATTCAACAGTATAGGAATGTATCCCATCATGTAGATGTATATGTGAGTGTTTATGTACAGCATATAGGTACATACATATATAGAGATGTATCAGGACCGTACCATGTGGCAACAAAGCATTACAAATGAATGAAATGGGAAACACCAGTGATGCCTGTATTATGTAGTGGTGTTGCTCTATGTGATCTCAAGACTCCCTCAGACAGACATGTGTCAGTCACACACGCAAATAGTTGTACATTGGATGTATACATCACTCTGTGCATGTAATGTACATTAACACAACAGTACCTGTCCAATCATTATGCATGAACAGTACTCTTGCAAGGTACTGTGTGCAACATCATCATCATGATAAAGGTAAATGGGGTAACCATAGAGGGACCGGTAGTGTTGTGTGTACAATGGGGTCATCCTCATCACATGTACATGGACCATGTAGACGTGATGTGCATACCAGGATCGTGCACCTGAGGGACAGGGGTGAGGATAACAGGAGTATGTTGTGATGCATATTACAAGGGTTTCATGTGTCCAGTGGGCACGTGTGTGTATGGACAGCTATGTATAGAGCAGATGTTGTCCTAGGAGTTGATTGGCCTTATATTTCCATAGGTGAGGGTCAGATGTTGGGGAAAGAGTGTAGGTATGGCCATGGAGGATAGGTAGGATCACAGAAAAGACAGCATACAGGGTTGGTATATGACACATGTGGGAGGATACACCCCGGATGGGGATGGGTGTTAGGCATTCACAAGCCCATGGGAACAGTGGGACGGAGGTCCCCAGCCATGGGCAACTGCCACTGCACCTGCACAGCTGCAAAGGAGGCAGTGCTGTGGGCTGTCCAGGAGGGGCAGCATTACCCTGTAAATGTGACACTCCATCCTTGAGCTGGCGTATCTGGCTTCAGAACCCCTTAGGGAGCCACCAACGCAACACGCCTGGGAGTGGGACATGCTCCATCCTCAGTGGTGGTACCACCAGAAGGTGGTGCAGAGCCAACAGAGGTTGATGTCTATGGCTGGGCCCCAGATGTGCTAGTGCCCAGTGCCATGGTCAGCTGAAGTGAGACAGGAGGTTCTGCCGGGACCTCTCAACCCATTCAGCCTATAGTGTTGTGTTTTAAACCCACATATGGCTTAGTGATAGACAACAGCATACAGGATTACCTACGACAGTATGCATAGATATCACCAGCAATCCAACACAACAGATGGTATACATTTGCAGAGGGAGCACAACACATGCATATATACTGCATGCCATCTGTACAATGTGTAGTAGACATGTGACCGCAGTTATGAACAGTTGCCCATTATTGGCTTGTCACTGGGAACCCCACACAGTGTCTGTCATACCACTGTCTCATGTGACACAGGTCCAGTCAGGGATGCGATGGCAGTAATACATCCCTATCACCATGTACTGTCTGCAGTCCTCACACGATGCTTCTGCTGTGCACAGATGTGTGTTCAGTGTGTAACACAGGAAACAAATGGTTGCACACACTGACCAATTCAAGGATGGCCCTACAGATGGGGGTCCCTCATGAACAGAGTACTGTCATGTCTGTATTATAACATGCAGAATAGTCATTACCACACACTTGTTAAACAGGCAGTAGTCCCAATGCAGCATAGCTACACTTACATGCTGTAATCATGCGTGGCACATCACCTTCCTGTCTTTAGGCTATTTCCCACTGTGGAAAATGATTGAGGTACATCCAGATATCATCTGTGATGCCGTGTCAGAACACCACATCCAGGTACCACTCACAGCGACTGTCATGGCCAAATAACAACATGTTTCCCTAGATAGTGTACTGTGTTTATCATGCAGATGGCTGTGGGAAAACCATCACAGCTGTACCACATGCAATCAGCTAGAGGAGGACTGCAATAAGTGCAGAGGCCATCACCTAACCATGTCCATCACTTATAATACACATGCTGCTGCTGTTCAGGTGTACTCCTTTACATCCACCAGAGAGTGTGTGGGTGGGACAGGCAAAGTACACCAGGGAAGGGATTGGAGACTTAATTTAAACATAAGCATCATCTGCCACATGCCGAACAGTACAGGGGTCAAACCCCTGACTACTCATTACTATTACATGTGCATGACATTACTACATGTGCCACAAAGGCGACATGTTGCTGTGCTGTAAGAACATATATGTGTATAGGTGAGTGACATCTGCAACAGAGATATAGTAGACATACATTAGGTGTGGCACACATGGCTGTCCACCTGAACGGAGGCCATTGTCACCATAACCACACTCTCTAATGGACACGCATTGACACCTTTGCCAGGGCCACAAATACACAACGTAACTACTTAGTTTGCCACACTGCAGTAATGCACATGACCACATGCACCACAGGGGATATCTGGAGGTTCTATGGGCTAGGGCATGTGAAAGTGCTTGACATTTGTTGGTATGCCAACGAGGGTTATACTGGAAGTGACTGTGGTTGGGAGCATCACAACCCACACGCAGACACAGGGTGCCAGTACTGGCATGCAGGTATGCATTTCTTCATGGGTGTGTAGTGGTTGGCTGTGCAAGATGGCTGTACAAGGCTGGGTGAGGGGTAATCCTTGGCATTGCATCACCCGACAATGGTGTGCAGTGCAGGGGTATAATGTCTGCAATGTCCCACACAGATGGGTACTGCATTATCTGGCCTGACATCCTGGTTACCATTGTGTATGGCCATAGCTTTGCAATGCATGCCATGTCTGTGTTTGATAGTCCTTCACATGGACATTGCCTGGGATGTGCATGTCCCACAATACTGTACATTGACATGTACAGGTGTACCTGGTTTGGCAGACACATATTGTGTACACAGCCTGTTACCCCCGATATGCCAATACTGGCCTGGTGTGGCGAAACCTGCTTATAGTGAGCAGGTTGACCCTGCCCCTGCATGGATAGTATGATACAGGTATTCTGTGGTGTCAGTGGCATGGGTCCAAACAGGGCACATGTGTACAGCATTGTCTGGCCTCTGTGGATCACATTTGATGGCACCACATATGTTGCAGGCATTCAGTGTGGAACATAGTGAAGGCACAATGTCCGCATATATGTGCCTATTGTACCACTGTACAGGGTGCCATGTCCTCTGCAGGCCACTTCATTCACACCATGCCTACTATCTGTCATCAACGTGCATGGTACTAGCAACATAGCGGGATATCATAGGCAAGTTTGTTTGTGCATGGCACATGGGTGTGGGACATATACCGGGTACTAGTAGGGCTGCATACTTTGTTTCACCAGGCCTTTTGCCAGATGTATGGGTATGGCTTGTCAACATAGTTCCGTGGCTGACTGACAGCTGTATTCTTTGTGAGGTGGCCAATGTGTCATAAGATGGATACCACATAGGGAAACTACAAAATCCACTCCCAAACATGTCCAATGGTAAGACAATCACGGCCACCTCTACACAGGCTCTGACAGACAAACAAACACTTGCCATGTCCTGTATACAAACCCCTACCATATCACACTGCAGCAATACGCATTTAGGGCACATGCTACTGCAAATACTACAAAGCACTGTACTTGTCTCACGCAGGCAAAGACACACACACACACACACACACACACACACACACACTTGGCATGTCTGGGATTAGAACACAGACGTAACTACATTATTACACTACAGCATTAAGCAGTTACAGAATGCGCTACCGAGATTACAGGGACACAACACTCCCAGAGGTGTATTTGTAGGTGGGTGACATCATCAGCCTTGCCAAAGGTGGGTATAAGAAATATAAGGAGTGTGAGCAGTATAAAAGCATTACTCAGTCCTCAGGCAGACGGGAACACACACACACACACACACACACACACACACACACACACACACACACACACACACACACACACACACACACACACGGCAAGTGTGGGATTAGAACACCGACCTAACTACTTTATTACACTACAGCAATACGCAGATACAGAACTCACTACCAAGATTACTAGGACACAGCACTCCCAGAGGTGTATTTGTAGGTGGGTGACATCATCAACCTTGCCAAAGGTAGGTATAAGAAATGTAAGGAGTGTGAGCAGTCTAAAAGCATTACTCAGTCCTCAGGCAGACAGGAACACACACACACACACACACACACACACACACACACACACACGGCAAGTGTGGGATTAGAACACCGACCTAACTACTTTATTACACTACAGCATTACACAGTTGCAGAATGTGCTACCGAGATTACTGGGAACACAGCACTCCCAGAGTTGTATTTGTAGGTGGGTGTCATCATCAGCCCTGCCAAAGGTGGGTATACAAATTGTATAGAGTGTGAGCAGTCTAAAACAATTTACACTCCTCTGGCAAATGGGGACAGACATACACACACACACACACACACACACACACACACACACACACACACGCCAGTGGTGGGAATGGAACACCTGCCTATTTAAAGATCACTATTACAATACTACATACTTACGAGTTGCGCCACACAGACTACACATTTCAAGGCTGTCATTATGACCTTCTAGGAATGCAGACATCAACAGGGATGCTGGCAGTTAAGATGTACATACCTGTGAACCTGTGTGTTTAAAGTAGGAATCCATCCTGACCTGGAGTATGCCCATCTGTGGAATGGATGACTACTACCACTATACAGGGTTACAATGGCCATGCCCATACACAGAGGCACATAACCAACACAAGGTGTCACTGGGCATGCTCATACACTTAGTAGCACAGGGCTGTTCGGAATGCACTATGTGTCCATCTACACAAGGTTATACTGGGCATGCTCATACACTTAGTAGCACAGGGCTGACTAGGATGCACTCTGATTCTAAACACGGAAGGCCACAGTGGCCATGCTATTACAGGTAGATGTAAATAACACATTGTAATGGGCTCTGGTGTTAATAGTTGTCATTGTTAGCAGAAACGCTGCTCCACATATATTTGACACCGGTCTTTTACACAACGTCTGATGCTGTCCATCACCTTAGATGTACCATCCTATACCAAGCACAATATCACCACTCACAATGATGTCTTGCTAGGAGTGGAAACTGCTTGACCAACACAATGAGCTTTGCTAGTGGTGGCAACTGCTTGAACAACACAATGAGCCAATGTCCTGCTGTAAGTACGAAGTTGTCCAGTGTTTGTCATTCTGGGATGACATGACTGACAGTAGACAGACCTTTGACACATATCACATGCATCCATGATTCAAGGGAGTGGGGATAATTCACAAGTTGCATCTGCCCATACAGTGCCATGCTATTCCAAGGCAAATGTTCTAAAGACAGGATAACACCCTGACACCTACAAGACAACTGCATTGTTTTCTTATGCTAATCAGTGCTAGATGTGTAGCGTCCATAATCACAGCTGGTCACTGTAGATCCAACAATGGGGAGTACTGACATCTGTGCAGTGAGGAACACCTGGCTGATGGCTCTGTAGTGCACAGTAGCACTACCGCCATATACCTCAGAACCAGACATGTCGGCCATAACACAGGTACAGACCGCTCCAGGTGGTGGTGTCCCCACATACATAAAGGACACTCATATGTACTGACCAGTACCCCTACGAAAGGCATCACAGATGAGTTATATGCAGGACACAGTGTCACATGCTGCATTCTAGGATGTAAACCTCAGACACCACCATGCCCTTGGACCACCAACACACATCCATATATGTTGTAGGACTTATAAGAGTACAACACCATGTGACCCTTGACCAGTGGACTGTACCAAGCTCTACATCAAATGTAGAGAGTATCCATGTACTGACACAGTTGCATCATGTGTTATGCAATGCAATTATACCACTGTCTGTAACCAGGTTAGCTATACACATACCAGGGGCCCTCAGTACTTTCCAGCATTAGCAGATGACTGTTGCTGTACACCAGTACACACCCTCATGTATGGATATGAAATACATGTACCTGCCCTAGGTATGTACATGCCACACACACACACACACACACACACACACACACACACACACACACACACACACACACACACACACACACCATACATATAAATAGCATAGCTGTTGTTGTTCTTTGTGCAAACAGGTGGCTACAGCCATTACACACATGCACATGGAATGTAGGTCCATGGCTGCTGAATGCTAACAATACATAAGGTGTGATATCAATGTTGACAGAGGTAACATTCCCTCTGTACCGGTCACCCATTACACCTATCATATCATACAACAGTCCATGTGTCATGTATGTCATTACACATGTCCACCAATTGCAATGCCTACAAACATGCCCAAATGATTGGATTGTAGGACCTACACACATGTACATGTAGTGTTGTGCATTCAGATAACATGGGTGTGCAGTTGCTGATATATGCAGGTGATGTCTATCCTAGAACATCATGCAGTTGCAATGCTGCCTCAACATTGCCAACTGTATATGGTGATATGCTGATTGTACAGAAAGATGTACCTTTGGTATGGACAGATGTGTGGAAATAACTAAGTTGTGGGGCATCTTTGCAGATGGATGTTTGCTGAGGACAAATCACAGGTGTGTCACAAGCAGTCCTACAATAACCTGTCTAACCAGTAAGCAATGCTTTTGTTAATTGAAGGACATAACACACAACTTAGACAGCGGTCAGGGTGACAGCGAAGGTAAATCACTTGACACCTGTTAATAGTTAAGATGTCCCATGTGCATATATCAGCACTGTTGTGAAAGGAAGCGTCAGTACAGTTTGTAACGCGTGCAATATTGCTGTAAGTCTGTCATACATATCATGAGCTAGGCAGGTCTTTGATTCACAGTACTGGCATGTGTGGCTGTGTGTGTGTCCATATATGTCACGTATGGTGCAGAATACATCTCAATTGTTACTCACTCTCCTGTACACTAGTGTACACATCTGTACAGACTGCAATGTAGAAAGCAGGACATAGGCAGGGGCATGTATCTCACACATGTGAGGTATCTGTATGTGTGTGACATAGGTGTATTCAATACTGAATGCCACAGTGTGTGTATGTATGGCTGTCTGGTCCCTGGAGTGAGGATGTATGTTACCATACTGAACTGATAAGACCCCCTCCCCCCATCCAGGTGATGCATTCTACTATCCGTGTTGATGTCCCCGATCTTAGGCCATACTGACTACCTGTTATTCTCTGTGGCTCGTCATGTAGGTGCACAGTATTGTAATGATGATTTGCACATTGGCAGGGGTCCTCACCTCACCAGTAGCAACTGTGTGCGAGAGTGTGTGTTACTGTGTCGGTGAATCTGTGAGTGTGTGGATGTGTTACTGTGTCACTGAATAAATGTGTGTCAATACCTGAGTGTGTGGGTGCAGTTGTGTGTTGGCATCCTGTCATGGGAAAGTGTATTACTGATTCCCAATGAGGCATCACACTTCCCACTGACCTCTACCCTTTTAATCAGCTAGACCACTCTCTTACCTTACCACTCCATGTAACTGTACCTGTGATGTCTCCCTTTATGGATGTCACGTCTGTAGCCACAGTAGCTTAATACACAGCTATTATGCTCTTGGATCAGTACACGTGTTTGGAATGTGGGACATTCTCACTGTTATATGGCAGCTACATGGTGCATGCTGGTATATTCATACATACCTGTGAGTAGTCCACATTGACATATGGGACACTAATTGCAAACACTAACATCCACTGGCACGTGCAATTAGACCTGAAGGAGGACAGCAGAACATCATGACCAATATGCAGTTACAAGACACATACTGTTAACAGTACAAAATGCATTGTACACCTGTAGTACATGGTATGTCTGCTGCCTGTCAACAGTACTCAACAATTGTAAACTACACTTATCTTCCTAGTCTGTTAACCCTGTGCATCAGACCATATGAGCATATCCCTCCACCAATGGTGTGGATATCAGGGATGCGGCACAGGCATCATCATATGCACAGGGTGATAATTTTTGCCAGAGGCCTAGGCTGCACAATTGGATGACATCATGTGTGTGGGTTAGGGCCTTTGATCTAATTGGACGTGTGTGGATGTTATGCATGTGTGTGTGTTGCGGTGTCCTACATATGTTTCCAGTGTGTGCGTGTATGTATGCACACAGTTCTGCCATGTGTCTGGCCTACACAGAGGTATTATTGACAGCTGCAGACTGTACAGGCCAGGTTTTACAGTTCATGGTGTCTGTCCACGGACATGTGACCTGTGCCTGCCAGGGGTTGCACAGGCACTACCAGATAGAGGTGCAGATTGGGTATTGTCTGATATCACTTGTCCACTGGAACCGTGAACCTGTTGGGACCATCCTGGGCCACATGCATATGGCCTGCTGTGTCGTGGTGTGGACAGCACAGCACCAGATGCACTGCTGCTGCTACTGCCACTATAGGAGGGGACATGTGAGGTAGCTCGTACACGTAGACCTGAAACAGGTGATGTAGCAGGCCTATGTCCATGTGCCCGACGCCTCACTCCTACCAGATTTTCCAATACAGGCAGCTCACGCTCACGGATTGTAATGCCATGGTCAAGGACTCCAACCATGTCACCCAACTGTCTATCCAAAGCTTCAGCAATCTGCTGTTGAACATTTACCATTGCCTGGATGTTGTTGTTTAAATAATGGACAGCAGCCCTCTGAAACCTCTGATCCTCTCTGTTGTGCCATTCAGCACGTGCCTGTGCCTCCATTACAGCCTGAAACATGCATCTGGTGACACCAGCTGCCTGTGCTCTGTCCTGCAGGAGCATGTTGGCCAGAGGTTCTCCTATGAGCAGCACTGGTCACCTGCCTGTGTGGGGCACCACCAGTCAGTTGGCTGACACCATGGTGTGCAGGCACACCTTCCATAGCCCCAACGCTTTCCTGTTCCAAGATACCATGCGCCAACTGTCCTTCCTCTATGGCCACTGGTGATGGATTATGTGCAGGCATGGGATCTATGTGCGGGGATGAGGGGGATATAGCTGGAATGGCAACCAATGGCACAGTTTCAGCCCCTGACAACTCTCCCTGTGCCTCAATCATACATTCATCATCACTGCTAGAGTCTGTGGGGACACTAAAATCAGATGTACTGCAGGAGGGCAACGCACCTACATCACCTGTGAGGGCAGACAAGAACTGTACATTACAATCTATACAATAGACACACACACACACACACACACACACACACACACACACACACACACACACACACACACACACACACACTCACACACACACAGACACAGACACACACACACACATGTGATATGACAGAAGGCATGCAACATGCATGTGATACGGCAGACGGCATGCAGCGCAGACAATAATAGTGGTAGTTATCATACATCCCTGGGTTGCACACAACAGCATGCATGTGTCATAGCAGATGGCATGCAAATTACACAATCATAGTAGTAGTTAGCATACATATACATCCCTGTGTTACACCATGTAGACCAGCACAGGTTAACAGTACACCTGACTGATGTGTGGCATATGACTTTGACAATCACATGTAGTATGACATGTGATCTGCTGATGTGTGCAATGACATGCATACATGTTTAACACAATGGTGTCCTGTCAAATATACAGTGGGGTAATGGTTCCCCAATGCAGTGTTGTCTGTCCGCCCTACAGATATACTGCATATTTAGCTGATGTGCATGGCCATTGCAGGGACTCATGAGGTGTCTCTATTGTTAGACAGTGTGAGTTACAGACACAGTTCATAGCCATAACTTTGTTCAGATACAATACATATATACTGTGGAATGTGACCCACGTCACTGAGGTGTATACACACTAAACCATGATGTGGAAGTTGTGGCACAGGTCACTGATGGTATACGGATGACACCCCATGCACATCTGCAACTATATTACTGCTGCCTGCCAACTATGGCCAGACATGGCGAACACGTCGATACACCATGTCCCACATGACATCTGTGTACCACCCACACACATGCACACACACACACACACACACACACACACACACACACACACACACACACACATGAGGAGCAAGTATGACATTGATATCCAACACCAGCAAGAGGAATGTACTGTATCTGTGGGCTTATGTGGATACTGTACAGGTGACTGCTGTCATGTTGTGACACCCTCAAGATGTTCAACACATCTTATGTGGTGGATTGATGTCATGCCTACACAAGATGTGCACAGGCCTGTAGGATGTTTAGTGTTCCACATCTACAATCTTGTCCTGACCCAGAGACTCCCCATACTCTGGAATAGACTGCCCATACATGTCAAGCAGAGCACCTCATTGGCCCTCTTCAAAAGGAACCTTGATGATTTGATGGGAGATAGGAAATTCACCCCGGGGATCATGTCAGTCACCCTGCTAGACAGGGGCCCAGAGAAGTAAATATTGTGGGAAAAAATTTCCAGGGAATTGTTATGGCTAGGCTTGCATAGGCCTGAGGGCCAATAGCCTAGTAGCAACCTATGAACCTATGAACAAAATAACCATTACACAAAGGCCATAGTTGGACCATGTGTAGCCATTGTACGACAGGGTTTACACACAAGCACATCATGTCTGCTGTGTGTTTTGCTTCATGTCTCTGGCCATCCTCCATGGCCATGTGTGTACATGTGTTGGCCAAATTATTGTGATGGGCATCTATTTCACACCTCTGTGTTGTCCCATATGACATACACACATAGATGTCATATGCTCCACAGACAAAGGGTGGTATGTGGGATGTGTTTTCATGTAAGTTAGGCAGTGTTGCAGCCAGGCCACTAGATGTCATGGACATGTCAAGATAGCACATCATATTGTGCGACATTCATAGCAGGGCTATGATCCACACCAATTAATCCTGTGGGCTGGCCATACTCCAGCCCACTGTGTAGTACTGTTTGTATTTCCCACATCTGTAGTTCTGATCTGTAGTACATGTCTCTACAGTGAACAGCACCTCCACCATTGTATGCACAGCTGTCCACACATCTGGCAATGACAGTTTTTGAGGATTCATGTCAGTGAGGTGATTCACATAGTTTGCAAGTGTTGCACATGGGTAGGCATTGTGATGCATTGCAGGTCCTACCTGTATATTGTGACAGGACCATACATTATGTGTACATGTTGTAAATGGCCACATGTCAGACAGATGTGTGCATTACAATGCCTGATAAATAATAGCAGTCTCACCTGCAATGGGCTGCTGTCACAGCGGAAAGCCAGAGGTACCTAAATAGGAGTAACACAGCTGTATGAGCATTATCCATGCCTGTATGATGGCTACAGGGTGCAATGTGTATGTTAACACATACACCAGTACATTAGACTATACTATGGTGTATGCACATGTGTGCATACACAGAGTAGCATACTATAGCTATGATGCTACATTACATATTGTACAGTGACACATGCAGCTATATGGAATATAGTTGTTATAGGTGCAGTACTGACTTACCAGGCAACTCCAGGCTCAGTGGTTGAGAGACACCCACCTCCACAATATCGGCTAAGGCTTGTGGATGTGGTTCTGCAGGTGCCCCAGGTTGGCCAGTAGCTTCTCGGTACGTGTGAGTGGGGGCTGGGTTGGTGGTCCACCACCTGTTGCACCTTGTTCCATGGCGATTGCATTTGCATGCTGTTTTGCCCATCTAATGAGGTCTGTACAG
Organism: Protopterus annectens; assembly: GCF_019279795.1. Lineage (NCBI taxonomy): Eukaryota > Metazoa > Chordata > Ceratodontiformes > Protopteridae > Protopterus > Protopterus annectens. Next base: position 839,903,580 of record NC_056733.1, on the reverse strand, counting down.
TGTCTGCGCACCTGCTGGTATGTGCGGTTGTGGCCACCCACATCATTAACCCCCCTGCAAAGTTCCATCCACAGGCATCCCACTGCTGTGCATCCTGTGGCACATGGTTGAACAGGATATCATGATTGTCAAGTAGGTATGGGATGAGGGCCTCATCCTCTAAGCGGATAAAAGATGGTAGCCTTGCAAGTGGCATACCTGGAAGACATAATGATGGAGACAGGTCACAGTAACTCACAGAGACATACAGAGCTACAGCTGAACATACATGTGTATCTCATTTATTACATTTAAATAGTTGTATTTGAAAATCTACATGACACTGACGTGTTTGTGTCACACACGTGACATTCAATGGTGAGTGGATATTATCACCATATATGTGTGTGTCACCTGATTACATTGCTCATACTCCATATGAATGTTGTCTTGATGTGGGCATGTCTGTTTGCCTGTACTGGTGTTCCTACCTATCAGCACATGGCTAAATGTGTCCACATTAATGCAGTTGACCTTGAAGCTGTGTATATGTCACATATAAAGACTTACACTGCCTTAACAGACATGACCTGTGACCCTGCAGACTTGCTCACATAAGGTTTTACATGTATGTGTTCTGCCATATACATCTACACGGCACTGTGCAGCAATTCAGCATCCTGCCATGTATCACCTGTGTTGCACATGTGATACACATGGGACACTGGCTAGCCAGATGGTATTTGCAGGGATGGATATCAACTATAGCATGTACAGTCAAAGTCAACTAGTAGGCTTTATGCCATGGGCCATGTATGAATCTAGGATGAAAGGTTACCTGGCAGTAGCCGACAGGTGGGTCTCTGGGGCCAGGTGGAGCAGAGCCACATTACTGATCCACAAGGTTAATGATACATTTACCATGCGGTCATCACACCATGTCTGAGGGGGGAGCAATGTTCAGCTTTGATGGACAGGAATGCATAGTATGGCAGGACTATGTAAAGTGTATGGGACAAGGATCTGTACAGCATGTGGAAGGTGGATGTCCATGAAGTATGTGTTTGAGATCAGGATGTGTATTTGTAGCATGTCCAACATCACTGGGTTGGACATGGATTTATTCAGGGTATGCATCATGCTACATAGTGGAGATAGGGAATGGGAAGGCTGGTGTAGGCCATCTGCACATGGCCAATACACCTTAAAGGAAATATGTGATCTGATATGGGTCACTTGAGTGTTGTGTATGGCTGGACAATGATCTCTATATTCATGGATTGCACCATGTCATTATTAGGGTTACCACATATGACTACCTGACAGGGGTGGTGATGTAGCTATCACAGGAAAGACAACTGCCCAGCTGCATTCCTTACACACAAGTGTCCATTATGTTGACCGCTGCCTAGGTGGTAGTTCATGGGTGCAGGGTTATTAACATAGGTGCGACAATGCAATATGTAGCTGTCAGATTGTGGCCATATGTCACACACACCTCACCCACATAGCCCCTTCTGTATGTTGTCCACAACACTCTTGAGTCGGCTATTGCTCCTAGGTCATAGTCATTCGCATACTTCAATAGGCAGATGCCTTCTGTTTGTCTGTGAGGTATGGACTATAATGAGGGGCAATACAATTAATTAACCCTGTCTTACTGTAGCTGCCACTGGTGTGATGAGCATGTATTTTTCAGACACCTTCTGTAGTGTTGGTTCTGCCAGCTGTCCCATTGCAAAACACTCCTGTGAAATAGGAATGTACATCTAGTATACCGAGTGTAGGTGGAACACAGTATGGGTGATGATGTCCTATGACCTGGCAAGGTTATGATATGCAGTGTGAAATCAACCTTACAGTCATCTACATCTGTACTGCTGACATCAATTATTTGATCAAGGTTCATGGCCTTTCAGACCAGACTCAGCAGGGTAGTAGTGCAGTACTTCCCATTATCAGTGGTGTCTCCCCCTTTGTGGGTTGTGATACCTGTTGGTGTGCACCATTCAGTGTGTACACAGACTGACATGGAGCTATGTTTTACATGATGAGTACATGGAGAGCATCTTGTTTTGCCATATGTGTATGATACAACCTGTGATGTGGACAGGTCCCATGCAGCCTGAGTGCAGCTTGTACCTGCATAGTTGTGGGTACAGGGGCCCTGTGGTGTACATGGATATATGATTGTGTACCTGTTAGGGGGGCAGTGTGTTTATGTTATCCATGACCCTATCTGGATTGCTTATTCATGTTCAGCACTTGTTCAGAACTTATAAGCACTACGTAAGCTACTAATTAATATAGCACTCAATCTTCCTCAATACCTAGAGGTAAACAGGTTTTGTACATACTTTTCTCACTTGCTTAGAGTAAAATAGCTCTTGTACTCACTTTCCTCACTTATCTAGGGGAAATTAGTTTTATATTCAGGCATGTCAAAGAGTCAACTGCCAGTGTTCTCTCCTGTCCATCTGATGAACCTGGACATCTTGAGGCAATGTACACATTGCCTCATATACACAGACAAACCTCTCTGCCTACCACCCAACACTACAACCTGTGAGAGATGCACTTATCTAGCCAAACTGGAGGTAAAGCTCTCTCAAACCAAGCCTGACCCTGACAGTCATGTGGAGAAGGTAAACATTCGCACCACACCACATTCATCACATAGTCTCACTGAATCTACCCCACCATTAACTGAGAAAACTACTCGTGTACCAACTCATTAGCTCAACGCTTTCTGGAATTCATAAACACCAATGCCCTGGATCAACATATCCACACACCCACCAGGGGCAACAATATTCTAGACCTAGGCATTACCAACAAGAGTGACCGGTGTCCCACGCCTGCAGTCAACACCTCGTTGGTGCGATCTGACCATGAGCTGAACACTGTTGATATCCACATCCCGCCCCCACCCCCCCATTAAGGGAACCACAGTATAATATGTCTACAAAGCCAACTTCATGCTTCTTAAGACAGACGTGGTGAACGCCATGACACCCATGCGGATGGACAATACTGTTACAACTGCTGATTCCTACACAAATGCACTCTATAAGCACTTACAAGAGTGCATGGATTGTGCTATCCCAAACAGAACCAAGATGCTATGCTCTTAATTAAGGAAACCAATCTGGTGGTCCCCTGCCATAAACAAACTGTACTACAGGAGGAAGACACTGTTGCAAAAGAGAGTACAATCCCATGCGTGGAGGAGCTCCCTGGTCAGCCTCAGTAAGAAGGTGAGATCTCTTATAAGATCTTCCAAAGCTAGCTACAAAAACAAAACCGCCACTAATTCCAACAACAACCACAAAGCATTCTATAGCTATGTCAACTATCTCGATGTTAACACCCAGATCTGCTCTGAGTTACAGCACAAAGGCACAAACATTACAGAACCAACTGATATTGCCAACATCCTGGCAGATAGGTTCAGTGCTACCTTTCCCCCCTCCCTCTCAAAGCTGCACACTCTAAAGCCAATATCACAGCATCCATGGGACCGGACAACATCCTTGGCTGTGTTTTACATGAACTTCAGAACGTACTGGCTCCCCACCTACGCACCATGTTCAATAATAACCTCGCATCAGGCTTAGTGCCCCCTGAATGGCACACAGCAACAGTTATCCCACTCCACAAAGGTGGCGCCACAACGGACCACGGGACCTATTGCCCTATAGGCCTGACTAGCCTGGTCTGCAAGGCTATGGAGCATATCATGGATCTCAGTCACAGAGACATTGGGTACCTCCAAACCTTTGACCCCTCCCAGTTTGGCTTTGGTAAGGGCAGACCATGCCTCCTAAACCTGGTGGATTTCTTAGAGACAGTTACCAAGGCATTAGATGAGGGTAAGGAGGTCCACACAGCCTTCCTAGATCTCTCAAAGGCTTTCAACACCATTCCTCATTCTGGTATTATCAACATACCCATCTGCCTGAACATTAGCCCCTATGTCATGTGATGGTTTGCAAAGTGGCTCACGGACCGAACCCACACAGTGGGAGTTGCATACCCTAAGTCCGACGGTATACCAGTTACAAGTGGCGTCCCCCAGGGCTCAGTCCTAGGACCCCCTCATGTTCGGTATATAATTCTCTGACATATAGGCAAGCACAGGAGGGCTTTGGCTGAAAAGGTTTGCAGACGACTGCAAACTAGGGGACATAATTGTTTTCCCAGCTGTTACAGACACCCTCTGGAAGGGTCACACTGAGACGGATACCTGGTGTCAATATCATGGCCTCAAGTTAAATGCCAAAAAGTGCATAGTCATCCCCTTTGGATATAACTAATTACCCATGGACCACCACATAGGTGCTAGTCCCCTACATACAGTAAAAGTAATAAGGGATCTGGGAACCCCAGTAAATAGCAATCTCTACTTTGATACCCATAATGACAAGGTGGTTAGAATATCCTTCTACGTGGTCCCCCGAATCTGTAATGGGTTCGCATCCAGATCAAAGGAGGCCATCGTGCCTCTCTACTCATGACTTATTAGCCCGATTAAAGGATACAACACCCCATTTGGGATATATCTTACAAGACAACTGCAACAGCTTGGAAGACCACAACAGTACCACAGCAAGAGGATTACTGACCTCAAATAGATGACCTATGCAGCCCAACCTAAGAAACTCCAGCTGTACTCAGTTGCATACTGCATACTCACAGGTGATCTCTGCTTGACATACAAGGTCCATGTCCAACCCAGTATTGCTGGATATGCTCCACCTAAACAGAGGCCCCTGAGAGCCACATGCTCTAGGGATATACACCTAACCACAATGATAACTAGGACGTGCTGGACAGATAGATTCCTGACCCGGACACTCCCATGCTTTGGAACATGATTCCAATGTACATCAGGCAGGGCCCCTCACTAGCACTCTTCAAGGGAAACCTTGACGTGTGGATGGGAGACAGACATTACCCCGGGGATCACTGCAGTGGCTCTGCTGGACAGAGGCACAGGGAACTAATGGCTCTGCCATTCAGAGGCACAGGGAACTAACCTATGGGGGTGGTGAAAGCCAACTCACTCTAGCTAGGCTTATAAATACCCTTGGTAAGACAGCTACCTTTGCACTTATTACATGTCTTATGTGCATGGATAGTTAACTAGCTCTTCCATTTTAATTTGCTATCATGCTGATAAACTGTCGGGTGACTACAACTCATATGTATCCTGTTATTGTGTATTGTAAATGCCAGTAGACATAACTAATGTTTGCCTAACATAACAGTAATGCTATGTAACTTGTAATACATATCTGCCTACAATACTGTAAATTACATAGTTATTGGCACAATATCCCACAATGCAAATCATAATTGCACAGTGGGCCAATCTTCGACATGTTATTCTCAGTAATACACCCATTCATATGGCTACTGTTACAATATATCACCATATACTATCCCCTGTTATAGCACATACTTGTCGGACCTGCCCTGCCACTGACAGCGGCTGGTGAGGAATATTTGCGTTCAAAGCCCTTATATAGCATCCCTTGTGGTGTATGCAGTGTTTGCCTTGTGACCTACAGCAGTACACACATAAATACTACAAACGTTATCATGCTCAACAATACATCACTACAAGATAACTGTTTCCACTATATGGATTGCGTGCACTAAATATTACAGAACAGGTACTAAATACACAGACATACTGACTGTTCTACATACCTTATTAGTAACCCGAGGTGTCGTTGACTGTTGATTCAATCCTTTTCTGTTTGTGTTTCAATCTCCTTTGTAACGTTCTGCTGGTATATACAGATGGTTTGAATGTGTGATAATTTGAAACACTGACATAGAGCAAGGAGTTCTCAAAAACAACGAAAAATCACAGAAATGCCAGTAATTTATTGAAGCTTTCGGGCTCTCAACCCTTCATCAGCATACACAATACCAAATACTTTACATTTAAATAGAGGTAACAGTTAAGAACTGATGACAAAACCAGCCAATAAAATTCACTCAATGAAATTCAAAAAACAATTACTTATTGAGAGAAATCATAAAAAAACATTAAAATATGAAAAATAATATCATAACAGTTTATAACAAGTTAAAACATTTCATATCCTTAATAGCCTATTCATTAATTTAATCTATATATAACTATTATGTGTTATAAATTAACCATCTGTTGTCTTAATAAAATAGGCTTTATACTAATGGCGTAATGTCCAATGGTGCAAGTGTGTGTGTGTGTGGGGCTTTCACACCTTATACTATTGTGCAATGGATGATGCTGGTGTAATTGGGTGTGCTTGTGCAATTCCAGCTGTGGGGTATCTTAATTATTGGTTTTACAGCAGGTACTGCTATCGTGGGGCCTTTGGTGTTGACTTACGCTTGGCTGCCGTGATTCTTCTATTGCCCTTTACTTCAATTTTCAACCCGATTCCCCTCCCATTGTCAGGCATGCATCCAGCTGCCGGCTTTCTTGCTTTGTACTTTCACAACCCAGTATTGTGTTGGGAAATGTGTTATGTAGCTAATCTACTGCAAGTTTGCTTTGTTCTGCTGTGACAGTTATCTTTTCTTTGCTGTATGGCACCTCCCCTTTCCTGTTCTGCAGGTAGCTGCTAGCAGCCTTGTTAGCTGTTGGCAATGGCCCACTGTGAGTTCCTAGGTGTTAGTTACTCATTTGTACTCCAATTACCATGCTGCAACATTTCCTTATTGTCTTCCCATAGCCTTCCTGTTTCAGCTGTGGTGCGTGCCATGCACAGCCGTTTACTGGGTTTTGAGCGCGTTTTCATCCACGTTCACATGCACTTTCATTTACCTTGTGTGCTCTCAGCTAAGCAAAGCTATGGCTACTTCCACACTCCTATCCTGCGGCTTTGCTTAGCAACAGGCAACCTGGATTAGCAATGATCCAATGTGCTTACAGCTACGATGGCGCACCCCTCTCTTGATATCATGTTTACCTCCAGGCCACTCCTTGGTGTTGTACTGCTACGCCATGTGGTACATCCTTACGCCGGCGGGGCTTTTACGATTCAGTATTACTTGACTCATTTGCATGGCATTGACTACTAATTCCTAGTTACTGCGTAGAACACTGTCACAGACCCTTAGCAACCCTTGCGCCATGGTTGTGGTGTAGCATGCGTGCCGTTGACTATTATGCGGAATTCATGAATTGTGTTCCATTACAGTTTTATGACATCTAAATATATTTTCCTTGCAATCCCGTTTGCGCACAGATGCACTGTGGTTTTACTTTGTGTTAGTGTGGCCATGACATTAAATGTTATTTTTTATGTGTTGTGCATGTTTTTTTATGCCATTGGCTATATATTTAGCCATTGGCATATATTAACATTATAATATGTAAGTTTGGTCCACTTTCATGGCTCCAATTTTATGTTTGAAAAAATGTAAACTGTTTTTTTTTGGTTTACGTCTTCATGCTTACGCTACACCTGCACCACTTCACGAATCGCTATATACCTTCATTTGCATGCTACACTGCTGAGTATGGGGTAATTAGCATACATGCACTGGGAGCTGTGCAGCACTGGCGTACGCTGGTAGTGCATGTGGAAACAGCTCGTACCTGAATCACTCGGCGGCCATATTTGGCGCTAGTTCGCCAACGCTACTCCGGCTCCTGGCACAAGCTTCATGAATCCCGGGGATTGACTATTAATATTAATAAGCAAGTCAACTGTAGAAAAGAAAAACGGTATAAAATATCATGTATCATGAAAGTCCAACTACAAGAATGTCCAAGTTAGTTCGATAAATCAGACTTCTAGTTGTTAATCCAAGTCTCGTGTAACCCTCCAAAAGAGGTATGCAGGACAAACACAGAGCTGTAATTCGTAATTTCAAGTCTAATAATTCTCATTACCAAAAACACTGTCCATTCTTTGAAATAGATGACTTATATGTGAAGATTAGCAACCTACAATGGTACTTCACAAAAAGGTAGAGTCAGGCCCCGTGCATAGAGACCAAAGTCTAGAATTAGTAGTTGCTGGTAGTAACCAAGCTTCGACACCACAAAAAACACTTGTAATCCTTGGTAGAAAATGGCATCTCACAAACAATCATGAATACTGAAAACCGCTCTTTGTGTAAAGACACACATTGTAATATTCCACAAACTTGAATTCTGGCTACATACTGAGTCCAAAAACCCTTTTGAGCAATGCTATAGTCCATCAGAAAAAAATAGTTATATTCGTTATGAATGAGGCCGTTAGTTTGGCCCAAAACAGTGTATTTTAAAACACGTATGTCTCAATTGCATTGACCACAAATTGAAGGGCTCGATCCTCAATACAATAAAGGGAATTTAGACTAATGTACCTTAATCTGTTGGTATTAAAAATCCATCCAGCCCCTCCACGATAATATGCAAGATAGCCAATAAGCAAAACTGAAGCAGTTTGGTTGAAATGAAATACGGCTTGAAAAAATAGCAACTCACTTGTAGAAATTGGGCAGTAAACCAGTAGCACCGTGATTAAAGTAGACCACAAATTCACTATTTAGTCCAAACCAAAACAGGATGTCAAAGGAAAATTATACTCATCAGTATGTTCCAAAGGGTAAACGCCACTGTAGTAAATCTATCTGCCTGTCAGTAGTCCACAGCGCTGATCCAACCAACTGTAAAACACACTAAACCACGCAAATATGACAAGATGGATGGACTGAACCAAAATATCCAGAAGAGCACAAAAATAGTCCAGCATCAAAGAGAGATAATAAATAATCCTTTATTGTGGCAACCCAAAGCAAACCGGTTTTGGCAATAATAAAGCCTTCTTCAGTGCTATAACACATAATAAATGACATATGCTTTAAATAATAAACTAATGAGAGTCCTGTTCCTATTGGTGCATACCAACTTAACTCAATTCATTGAGGCCAGGCTTAAACAAAGCTCCCAGCCTAACAATCCAAGTAGATTCTTTTTTCATTTAGAATAGCATGCCATCCTGTTTTGCATATTTTGTTACCATGGACTGCATCTATAATAGCAAAATGGAATTTGGCAGTGGCATGTAAAAAATTACCTTACCTCTCTTTCATCCTGCCTACTAGACTGGCTTGTAGTTCATTATTTAGAAAACTGTTTTACTTTTTGCTGTGGCATCTGCAAGGTGAGTATCTGAGTTGCAAAATCTCATGGTGGGTGCACCCTGTCTGGTTTTCCACAAAGATGTCATTTTATGCACTAATCCTTCATTCATTCCTAAAGTTGTTTCTGAATCTACCTTGAATTGAGCCATCTATCTCTCTGTTTTCTTTCCAGATCCAAAAAAACAAGTGATAACAGATTCAATATACAATGGATATGAATAGGCAGTGAGGTCTTACCTTGACGGAACCAAGTCCTTTAGGAATGCTAAACAGCTGCTTCTTCCCTATGTTGGGAATAAGAAAGGTCAACCCATGTCTGAACAGACTGTATCCAGATAGTTGTCCTTTGTTATTTTTTTTGCAATTCCCACCATAGTATAACTGTTCCAGCCAAAGCGAAGATACATTCCATCAGAGCCTTATCCTCTTTAATGGCATACTGGAAAGGAGTGGACTCTAGAAGTATTCGAAAGGTAGCAACTTGGTCCTGTGTTTATGCCATCACAAAGCACTACAAACTGGATTCCTTCTATAGGTCCAGGACAGGCTTTGCTATGACCATTCTCCAAGGGTTCCTGGACCCTTATTCTTCCTCTTTCAATGTAAAGTGATCTTTGGGAATCTACCCATAGGCCACTGCAGTAGTGAGAATGAAAAACATAGTACAATTTTATAATTCCTACTTACCTGTAACAGTATATGTTCGAATTTCTTCACTTCTGGACTAGCCACATCCACCCACCACCCACATTTGCTGATTGCTGAGGTGGGAGACAACGTCCTTTTTTACTGTTGTTGTTGTTGTTTGGATGATTTTATGGTGATTATTGGTTGTTGGTTGTTTTCTCAGGAAGAGTCTCCATTCCTTTCTCTGCACAGTAAAATCCTGAAGATTTACCTGACTCTGGTTGCTGATAAACTTCCCTAAAAAGGGTGCAGCATATCAGCAGCCAGAGTGAATGAGAGGGAAGGGAGTTAAAGCTTTAGAAAGCTGGACAGGTGTTGTGCCCTTGGGAAGACACTACCCATAGTCTACTGTAGCAGTGAAGAAATCCAGACATCTACTGTTATGGCTAAGTAGGATTTACAGAACTATACTTTCTTGGAGACCAATTCAGGACCTGTCCTTCCTGAACCAAATTGTGATAATGTCCAAGTTCAAAATGCTTTCATTTCATAACTTGTTACCCCTCCTTCCTCATTTGAGTTTCTTAGTGACCTTAGACTTAAAAGATGCATGTCATCACATCTCTATTCATCCAAATTTCAGGTGTTTTGTAAGGTTTTGTGTGTCTGGATCACATTACCAGTTCTCTGCCTTACCCTTTTATGCTATCCACTGTTCTAAGAGTGTTCAAAAAGTGTCTTGCTCCTGTGATACTCCACTGCAGACTGCAAAGTAGCCGCGTGTTTCCTTATTTAGATGACTTGTTTATCTTTGCAGAGTCTTTTTCAAAGTGCCAGGAATTTCTCTGTTGGGGAAAGAGATCATCTTCACAAGCTGGGATCCCAGCAGAACATTGAGAAGAATTTTCTGATTCCTTCTCAGAAGATTGTTTTTCTGGAATGCCTGCTAGATGCCTCAATACAAAGAGTTTTTCTTCTGCAGGAAAAAAAGATCTATATTCGGATCCATTTCTGGGATTTTCCACTCAGACTTCCATCTCAGCAAGGGAATTCCTCAAGATTCTGGGTCTCATGGCATCCATGATTCTTATGATACCTTTTGCAAAACTCTACATGAGAAAGATAAACTAGTATCTAAAATTTCTATAATCCCAGACTCTATACCCACTGACATTTCAAGTTGTAATAATAGGATTTATAAAAAGGGAGATTGTGTGTCGAGACATGAAATTTCTCAGAATCTAGGTCTCTCATTCTGCCCTCCTACTACAGCACAATCGGTCACAACACACGTCTCAGACTTTGCTTGGGGAGCAGTATCAGTGGGCATAAAAGTGCAGGGTCTTTGGAACAAAAAAGACAGACCAACACACATCAACATAAAAGAGATGCTAGTTCTTATAAATGCTTTCAACTCTCTGAATCATCTGTGGTTCCTAGGATCTCTTCATGTGTTTATAGACAACACCACAATTATGTGTATATGAACAAGCAAGGGGTAACCAGATTTTACTCCCTGTGCAGACTTAGTCATGTTAGCATGGGATATAGCTTTACTGCACAATCTCACTCTACAGGCATCTTACAAACAAAACTATGTGGCAGACAAGCTGAGTAGGATCAGGGCAGACCCTCATAAATCAAAACTGAATTGGAGGGGTCTTCCAAGATTTGATCTATATGTGGGGAACAACTCAAATAGATCTTTCGGCCACCTCTCTAAACAATCACCTGGCAAAATTGTGTTCCAGAATTCCATAGAAGAAGGCCTGGAAGACAGATGCCTTTTCTTTTCTTTTCCTTGGTTTGGAATATATCTGTATGTGTTTACACCCTTTTCATTGATTTCAAGGATGCCTCTCAAGATTCAAAAGGACATCCCAAAGATCACTGTGGCGAATTCCTTCTGGCCCAGGTGACAGTGGAAGTTCTTCATATTGATCACTGCTGCAGTAGCCTAACATATATGGGTTATAGTCTGCATACACTGAAGAAGGCTGTTGGCCGAAACTAGTTTGTTATATTCATCAGTATTTAATAAATTTATTGAACTCTGTGCTGCCTTGCTGGTCTATTTGGAGCTTTATAGTCTGCATAGGACACAGCAGCTGGCCATCTTTCAAAGCTTCAGGGCACCTTCCATGTACCAAAACCATTAGTTAACTTGAGCTGAGCTAAATAAAAGAAAGAATCTGATATTGTCAATTTTTCATCACATCCTCAGATATGGTCCAAATCCAATCCATCGGATCCGACTCAGCTGTGCCAAGCTCTTGGCAAACAAAAAGCTCTTGGATACCTCCCCTTACCCATAATACATCTCTCCCCATTACCTCAGATCTCGTTTGCTGCTTTTTGAAGATGTGGTCCAATCAGCTAGTTCTTGGTTATCAGGTCGTATTATTAAGAATTTTTTTCTTCTATAGTCTCATTTTCTCTATATTTTTAGTGTAGTTAGTCTTTCCTATCTCTCCCATATTGTTCATAACCCATCCTTTACAGTAACCATTTTTGATTAGGCTATTTTTGTTTCTTCTCTCTCTCATTCCCTTTTCCTTTCCCACCAATAACCATTTTTTATAGGTTAATTCCCTCTCCTTTTACCTTTAAAGGTATCTCTTTCACTACTATTGTTAGTAGTTCTCCCCTTCCTTTTTTTCTATCTATTCTTATTTAAAAAAAAAAAAATTCTCTCTTTTGCTTTTTCTCTCCAAGTATGTATGTGTCTGTGTGAGTGGATTCTTTAACTGTTCCTTTTCCTTGCATTATGGTGGAGAAACAAGATAAACCTGCTTTTCAAAAAATGCATAAAGTGTGGGCACAAGATCCCATCTGATGTTGTTAATCTTCTTTCCATTCATCATTGATGGGTTTGGTTCCAAGCCCTTGGAACCAAGTCGGCCTGTTTCCAAGCTTGCACCAGCCAAAAACTCTCGAGCTAAGCTTCTACCCACAATGCCCTTCTCCCTGTTACCTCAGATCTCATTTGCCGCGTAGCCGTAAAGCTGCATTTCAGCCGAGCTCTCAGCTAAGTGGAATTTTTTTTTATATTTGTGTAAAAAACTTGTTTGTTTCTAGAGATTTGTGAGTTATAGTTCTTTTCCTGTCGGATTACAGTAGTGTTAGATATATTTCTCTACCCATTGGCGACCTTTTTCAGTACCATTGCTGGTATGGCCCTTTTCTCTTTACCTTTGTGGTATTCCTTGAATACCATAGTTGGCATTCTTCCCTGCTCTTTCTACTGTAGTGGTGTGTTTTTGATGTTGGATTTGTTTATATTTTCTGCATGTGTTTAAATCTTTTCTGTCTTAGGAAATTAGAGTTTCATTCTTCTGAAGTTTTTGAATTGTTGTGTTTACTTTTCAAGATGTCGGATAAGAAGGGTACATCGGGTTCAAACACTGTACCTGTTGTAATGGTAAACTACTTAATAGTGACTCTCAGGATGATTGTGTTTATTGTTTTGGGGGTGCCCACCTTTCAGTGCAATTTCCCTGTGGGATTTGCCAAAGTTTCAGCCAACGCACTCTGAACAAGTACAAGAATATCTCCCTTTTCAGAGGCCCTTTCTGCGATGGAGGTCTCAACCCCTCCTATGAAAGTTAAGAAAAGGCCGCATTCGGTTCACTCTTCACCGTCGGGTGACCAAGGTAAGTCTGTGAAACCAAAAATTCAGAAGTTATCCTCAGAGCATAAGCCTGCCTCCTCGCCACCGTCCTCGTCTGCTCCGAGCACTTTGTCTATTGCTACACTGGTGCCGGCTTCATCGCCGGCTCTGATACTTCGCCGATGTCAGATCCCCAGTTTTCTCCCCCTGAGCTACAGCTGCCACAGACCACCTCCCCAGGGCACCAGGCAGGGAAGCCGTAGGAAACCCCAGTCCAGGGTACCCACTCTTCCGAGTCCTCCTCAGACACCCCCACTGAGGAGCCCCATGGAAGAGATCATGCAAGAAGAAGCAAGTTGACTCACCTGAGGAGTCTCTAATAGAAGACATGGATTACAATGATGGTGAAGGGTCCCCACGGTCACCGCCTTGATGATGTCTCCTTTGGAGACATCCTTGAAATGTTAAACCATACGGGTGACTGGAAGCCCTCCAACCCTTCCTCTGAGGAGTCCATGTTCCCTGCAGGCTTTCCATGCCCGGCCATCTACCTTGTGGGTGACCCCACCTGCTAATGAGCTAGTCCAGCTCGTAGTGCAACATGCATGGAAGAACCCTGACTCTATTGAGGTGATCCCTCAGAGACCTGACAAAATTCTTTCCCCTCCCAAGGAGAACCCACACTGGTCCAGAGGGTTACCAGTTGACACTATGGTGGTGGTGGTGGCGGCCACAAAAAAGGATCTGGCTGAAGAGAGTCCTGCTGTCCATCCATCCAACAGGGAGTCCTGGGCTATGGAAATATTGGGGAAGTGAGTATTTGCATCAGCGACCTTTGCCATTCAGTCCCTGAACTATTTGGCACATTTTACGAGGCTCCAAAGAGACTTGATCTCAGAAATCTCTGGAACACTCACAGGACAGGTGTCTGACAAGGTACGGGACAAAGGTGCCTCACAGCTTACTACCCTGAAATCAATCTGCAACTCGTCCATGAAGTTGCTTTCACATGCAATCAAAGGAGCGGCTAGAGCTGTGGGTTCAGGCATTGTTATGAGGCATCATGCCTGGATGTGCATTTGTGACCTCGCTGATCCCTTCAAGTCTTCCTTTCTGAATGCTCCCATTGAAGCATCTTCCCTTTTTGGTTCCAAAGTGAAGAACGCGCTAGCCAGGTGCGATCAGGACAGTAAGACCCTATCTGCCGTAGGCCTTCATTTTTTCCAGTCCTCAATGCTCCTTTTTCCAGGAACCAGAGGAGTGGGAAGATGTGGCACAAAAAAATCTCAGGGTCCTTTCCATGCTGCACGTGGTGATGATACCCCCAGAGGCAGACAGGGTAACAACTCCAGAAGATGCCCCTATAGAGGCAGAGGGGTTCCATGTGACCAAGGTTCCAGAGACTCTTTCTTTGGACAGTCTTATCAGCGCTCCTGAAGAGCTGCCTGATTGCTTGCCTCTGGAAGCAGTCGGGGGTCGATTCTCCCTGCACCAAGCTGCCTGACACTCTATTACAACCGATCGTTGGGTGCACAGTATAATTACTAGAGGTTGCACCATTCCCCTTATTTCTTATCCAAAACTTCCAACAAAACTTCCCGACGTTCCACCCAGTCAGAGGGAAGAGGCAACTTCAGAAATAAAAAAGCTATGCCAAAAAAGAGTCATCCAACCAGTCCCACCAGACCAATGTGGATCTGGATTTTACTCAAGATTCTTTTTGGTGCCAAAAAAGACAGGGGAGTGGAGACTCATTCCAGATCTCAGCAGATTGAACAAGTTTGTCGCCCAAACCAAATTCCGGATGGTCACAGTTCAGTCTATCCTTACTTTTCTGAGGGAGGGCGATTGGATGTACTGGATAGATCTTTGGGATGTGTATTACCATATCAAAATGGACAAGGGGTCCAAGAGTCTGCTTCACTTCTGGCTAGGAGCCAATCATTACCAGTTTCATGCCCTGCTATTTGGTCTCTCTACAACCTCCAGAGTGTTCACAAAGTGCATGGCAGTGGTCACAGCTCACTTGAGACTGCAAGGATTCCAGGTGTTTCCATATTTGGACGATTGGATCCTCACCGCCCCCACCAAGCATTTTCTGGTAACAGCCCTACAATACACACTTTCTCTAGCGGAGATTTTAGGGATAACTGTGCACTGAGAGAAGTCAAACCTGGTCCCTATCTAGCAGATAGAATTTATTGGAGCAGTCTTCAACACCTGATCCTGTCTGGTGTTGCTCCCAACTCACAGACTCCAAAGATTGAGGCTTCAACTCCAGGTGATACTCTGTCTAAACAAAGTCTCAGTGAGAGAAGTTCTTCAGGCCCTAGGATCCATGGCACCTTCAATCCTGATAGTGCCTCTTGCCAAGCTGCACATGTGAATTATCCAATGGCTTCTTTTTTTTCAGTGGTTCCCAAATCACCACCCTCTACATTTCCAAATCCAGATAACCAGCTCCTGCAAACAGGACCTTCTTTAGTGGATGAGGCCAGACACAGATCTTTGGAGCTGCCCATTCCAGTCTGCTCAGCCCAAGGCCATCGTGACCACTGATGCTTCCCTGGTCAGGTGGAGGGGGCATTTCCAGGGAAAGACGGTCCAAGGCAAATGGTCCACTTTGGAGGCCAACCTGCATATCAATATTCTGGAACTGAGAGTGGTGCTGTTAGCGTTGCAGACATTTCATCCGGTTCTTCCTTCTGGGACAATTGCAGTTCAGTCAGACTTGTCAGTGGTCTGGTATATCAACAAGCAAGGAGGAACCAAGTCCTTCCCCTTGTGTCGAGAGGCCATGAGGATTTGGCAGTGGGCAATAGCTTCCAACCACTTTCTGATATCAACGCATATATCAGGGAGTTCCAACATGATTGCAGACAAGTTGAGCAGACGTATTCACTTGCCCCATGAGTGGTCCACCAATCCCGATGTGGTGGCAGAAATTTTCAGCCGGTGGGGCTAGCTGTGCTGCAACCTTTTCACCTCTCCATCGAACAACAAGTGCAGCAGCTATTTTGCCCTATCCCCCCCAAAGGGGGTGTCCCCCGAGGGATGCTCTGAATCATGATTGGCCCACGGGACTTCTTTATGCTTATCCCCCATTTCTCTGATTCCACAGTTCCTAAAGAAAGCTCATCGGTTGAAATGCAAAGTGAGCTTCATAGCCCCTTTTTGGCCTTGACAAGTTTGGTTCCCCTTCCTTCGGCCTCATCTGGTATGCCGGCCATGGATTCTGGACCCTCTTCCAAACTTGATTTCTCACACCCAAGGGTTGAGCCACCCAAATCTATCCAGTCTCAAGCTGACAGCTTGGTTTCTCCACTTCCGTTAATTGCCAGGCAGGCTTATCTCACCTCTCCTGTTTGGGATATTATCCTGGCCTTTCATAAACCATCCACCAGAAGACTGTATCAAGGCAAATGGAAAAGGGTCTCTCTCTGCTCAAAGGATAACATGCTAGATCTGTATTCGGCTCCGGTCACAGTGGTTTTGCAATACTTGTCTAAGTTTTATGAGGAGGGTGCCGCAGCCTCTACCATACGAGTACATCTGACTGCAATTTTGAATTGCCATAATGGGCTGGACTGTATGCCTCTCATCTCACTATGTTTATGTGAAACCTTTCTCAAAGGAGTTTCACACATCAGGCCCCCAATCAGACAGCCTATAGAGCCATGGAACCTCACGTTAGTACTACAGTCTTTGACTCAACCCCCCTTTGAACCCACAGTGAAGTGTGACCTGAAATTCTTGTCTTGGAAATCCTTGTTCTTGGTAGCCATTGCATCAACCAGGCGGGTTATGGAGCTACAGGCACTGTGCATCAAAATACCCCATTTGGGGCTTTGGAGAAGGCTATAGCTGCCACTTTATCTAAAAGGTCACCTGCCCCCTCAGATCTGCAATCCCAGAAAGATACCCTGCATTCATCTTCTGAACACCATGTTCCACAGGGACAGGAGGGACCTCAGGCTCCATAATACCTATCTGGGTACCCCTGACTCTTCCAATACCTCCCCAGACTACCCCACTGAGGAAGTCCCTAGGAAGAGACTTTGCAAGACAAAGTATTTGGACTCCACAGAGGAGTCAGCCATGGAGGACACTGACCTTGATGAGGGAGAAGGATCCACATGGTCACCTCCTGAGGATGCTTCCTTTGGGTATATTCTGGAGTTTCTGAAACAGAGTGTTGACTATCAGTACAGCATTCCTTCACCTGAGGAGTTGGTGTAACTGGCTGCCTTTGGTTCCAACCCATCTACCTTCTGGGTGATTCTCTCTCAGTGGACATGGGAGTCCCCAGAGTTCATTGAGCCTGTTTCCAGGAGACCAAATAAAAGTATAACCAATCTCTCTGACAGGGCCTTCTGGACAAAAGAAGTTGCAGTAGATGCCATGGTCATGGCAGCAGTGACCAAGAAGGAACTTTCCAAGGAGAGTTCAACTGTCTATCCTCCTAATAAGGATTCTAGGATGATGGATAGATGTGGGAAGTGAGTGTTCTCTTCAGCAACCTTTGCTTTGCAGTCACTGAATTATCTTTTGCATTTCACCAGATTACAAAAGGATCTGATTGAAGAGCTTTCAGATACCCTTGAAGGAGCAGTAGCTGAAGGAGCTAAAGAGGAAGTATCTTTCCAGTTACGCACACTGCATTCTGTAGCAACTCTTCCATGAAGCTAGTCATGTATGCAGCCGAGGCAGTGAGGAGAGTGGTGGGTTCTGACATCTCTATGAGGAGGCATGCCTGTATGTGCCTTTGCAATTTTGTGGAATATTTTAAGTCTTCATTTGTCAGTGCTTGATTTGACAGCATGTCTCTTTTTGGTCCCAAAGTGAAAGATATGCTATCCAAGTGGGATAAGAAAGATAAGACTCTTTCTGCCCAGGGCATGTGTTTCTCGGCTTCTCAGAGATCTTATCCTAAGGGTCAGAGAGGCAGTGAAAAAATGTGGTTCAAGAAGTCTCAAGGGTCCTACCAAGATACACATGGACAGCTTTCCCCCAGATGCAGAGAAGGAAACAATAATGGAAGACGTTGCCCTCATGGCAGAGGAGGTCCACAGAAAAAGGGGTTCCAGGAGTCTTTCTTTGGGTAGCCATTTCAGTGCTTCTGAAAGGAGGCCTGATTGTCCACCTCTGGAGGCAATCAGGGGTCGACTATCCCTGCACTGAAGAGCCTAGCAAAAGATAACTTCCGATAAGTGGATGCTGATGATAATATCCAGGGGTTACCAAATTCCCTTTTCTTGACAGTCCCCTCCCAAGAAGAGGATTCCAGACATTCCACCCAGTCAAAGGGATCAGGCAGTCATTCAAATCCAAAGGCTGCTAGAAAAAAACAGTCATCCAAGAGGTCCCCGAGATCAGAGAGGATTCGGAACTTACTCAAGGTTCTTTTTGGTTCCAAAGAAAACAGGGGACTGGAGACCAGCCTTGGATCTCAGCAGATTGAACAAGTCTGTTTGACACTGCAAGTTCTGAATGGTCATAGTAAAGTCCATATTTCCCTTTCTGGAATAGAACAACTGGATGTGGTCTATAGATCTTCAGGATGTGTACTACCATATAAAAATGGACAGATACTCCAGAGGATATTTATGCTTCCAGCTGGGACCCAGTCATTACCAGTTCAGAGCACTGCCCTTTGGTCTCACTACTGCCTCCAGAGTGTTCACCAAATGCATGGCAGTGGTTGCAGCTCACCTGAGGTGTCAAGGATTCCAGGTGTTTCCTTATTTAAACTATAGGCTTATATCCACCCCAACCAGACATCTACTTATCCACACAAGAGATTGTGTTCCTTAAGTTTGTTCTGAGCTAGGCATAACCAAAAATTACCAAAAATCTCATCTGGAACATGCTCAAACACTAGAGTTCATAGGGGCACTACTAGACACCACTGACATGATTGCAAAGTTTCCTCCTTCCAGAGTGTTAATCTGACGCAAACTTCAAGGTTAATCAGGAACACGAAGGTAACTGCCCGCTATGTACTACAGGTGTCAGACTGCAGAGATCGTGTTGGTTCCATTAGCCAATTTTCACATGCAAATCCTGAAATGGCTACTGGCTGCTCAATGGTCAATAATTCACCAACCAATGCCTCATCAAATTGTTACAACAAACATATGCAAAAAGAATCTTTCATGGTGGATTCATTCAGAACAGGTGACACAAGGTCGACCATTTGTCCCCACTCAACCACAAGTTACAGTGACCTTAGATGCTTCCCAGATGGGGGGGTATTATCTGGGGAAAACAATCCAAGGATCCTGGTCCACAGATGAGGCCAAGCTCCACATAACCATCCTGGAGATGAGGGCGGTGCTTCTAGTGTTGCAGGCATTTCAGACTGCTCTTCCTCTGGGGACAGTAGTTATTCAGTCAGATAACATGTTGATACTATGGTACATAAACAAGCAAAGAGGAACCAGATCATACCCTCTGTGCAGAGAAGCACTCAGAGTGTGACAATGGATGATCTCTTCAAACCACTTTCTTATAGCAACACACATTCTGGAAAGGTCCAATGTCATTGTGGACAAATTGAGCTGAGCCATTCTTATGCCTCACGAGTGGTCCCGCGAACAGAATGTAGTGGACAACATTTTCTGCACGTGGGGCCAGCTTGCTGTGACCCCTTTGCCTGTCCCCTAAACAACAAATGCAGAGCTACTTTGCCATAATTCCCCCACCGGAGCAGTCCCCAAGGGATGCTGTAATATACAATTGGCCACCTAAACTATTGTATGCCTTTTCCCTCCATTCCCTTGATTCCCAAATTCCTTCAGAAAGCCAACAAGTTGAAGAGAGCATTAATCCTCATTGCCCTGTATTGGCCTTGACTAATCTGGTTTCTTTTCCTCTGACCTCATCTACAGAAGGAGCCCTGGATTCTGGAACCTTTTCCAAACCTACTGTCACACCCGACAGGAATGCTTCATTGGAACCTTCACAACCTCAGGCTGATGGCTTGGTTTCTCCAGTTCCATTGATTGCCAGACAACCTATGTTCTCCTTCCTGGGCCGTTATATTCTGATGTCTTCCCATAAGTCATCCACTCAAAAACTCTATAGGAGTAAATGGAATAGGTTTGTAATTTGGGCTTAAAAACACAATATGATCCTCTCACAGCTCCAATTTACTCTGTTCTAGAATTTTTAGCCATCTTTTTAATAAGAGAGCTGCAGCTTCTACTATTAATGTCCATTTAGCAGCCATTTCAAATTTTCACATTGGGATAGACAACTTATCTCTCATCTCCCACAAACTTTGCAAAGCCTTCTTAAAAGGGATCATGTTGTTAAGATGGCCCCACAAGGATCTTTTTCCCCTTTGGGACCTTAATTTGCTAGTACATATGATTGTTCAACCACCTTTGAACCTGCAGCAACTTGTGATATTAAGTTTCTGTCCTGGAAGACTATCTTTTTGGTGGCTCTCACATCTTCGAGATGTATATCAGAAATTCAGGCACTATTTTCCCAGGCTCCATATTTGGTTTTTCATAAAGACAGAGCTCTTTGCATACCAACCCCTCTTTCTTGCCCAAAGTTGTTTCACAAATAAATATTAATCAGACCATACATTAGCCTGTTTTCTTCCCTAATTTTAGTAATAGGGGTGAATATGTACTGCATTTGTTCGATGTTCATAGCAAGTTACATTTCTATTTACATAGAACTAAAGAGTTTCAGAAAGCAAGCCAATTGTTTATTGCCTTTATAGGCCCTAGGAAAGCCCTACCAGTTTCCAAACTTACCTTATCAAAATGGCTTTCTGGTTGCATTTCCTTCATTTACACCTCAAAAGGCATAAAACCTCACAAATCCATTTAAGCTCACTCTTTCAGGGCAATGGCCACATCTGCAGCCTACCAGACAAATGCTCCCTTGGATGATATTTGTGCAGCAGCCACATAGGAAAACCAACATACCTTTGTCACTCATTACAAGTTAGATTTGGTCTCCAGGGAAAGAGCATCCTTTGGCGGGACGGTTCTGAGGAACATTCTCCCGTGAGTCCACCTGGGGTAAAGGTAGCTGGGAACTCGGTCCCATATGTGAGGATGAGATGAAAAATTGACAATATCAGATAAATAAGTTATGTACTCACTATAATATTCCATCTGTATTGTCAATTTTTCATTTCTCCTGAAATCCCCTCCCTCCAGCCCCCTTCCTTGGGGTTCTTGGTTGAATGGGAAGAGCTTTTCAAATATTAGGTTGTTTTTCCCTATACTCCAGAAATGGTCTCCTTTAAAATATTTTTGAGCATTAAAAACTAAAATTCTTTTTTCTATGGTTATAATTCTAGCAAACAAGATCTGAGGTAATGGGGAGAGATGCGTTATGGGTAAAGGGAGGTATCCAAGAGCTTCTTCGTTGCCACAAGCTTGGTAATGGCCAAGTCAGATCCGATGGATCGGATCTGGACCACATGTGAGGAGAGATGAAAACTGACAATGCAGATGGAATGCTATGGTGAGTAAATAACTTATTTTTTGGGCACCAAGCCCTTCAGAGATTTCCTGTCACTGCAGAGAGCATGCCTCTGTGAGACATTGAGGATCAATGGTCAACTTGTGCTGTTCTGTTGCTGGACAGATAAGTTCCCTTTGGAGAAAAGCCTTCCCCATATTACCTTTAGTGTTTATGTTTACTTCCCAGTTTAAGAAACTATGTTTTATTCTAGGAATATGTGTTTTTATTGAATGTCTTATGACTTCATTGCACTTTTAAATGAGAGTGCACTATTATATTTGACAATTTAAAATTTGATTTAAATATTCTAAAACTGTTTTTTTCTGTGCAGAAACTATGTTTAAATTACTTTTGGGGGACTCTGGTAAAGCGTATTAGAGAGATTTTTACTGTGTTTTTATTGGGATAAGTGACTTCATACTCTTTTTAAGATTTTACCAGCTTGTGCTGCTTAGTTTCCCCTAGAAATAAGAACAATTTTTGGTTTGACCATGGAATAAGCTACCAGTCACATGGTCAGTCATTCTCCAGCCACAAAAAGAAAAAGTTAACTAACCAACCTTTGCCACCACAGCAGTCTAGTGATTTGTCGCAGATGCAGGAGGATGACTCTGCTGTGGCCAATGCTGATTCCTCAGACTACTCATATTTATCAGGGGATCCCTTTGGTATTTCCTGTACAGTCACTGTGGACTAGTGGTTTGCCACATCCTCTGCAGCTGTTGGGATCCCCTTAATGGGCAGGGGAGAGCAACTTTTGTCAGTGTTTGGAGAAAGAGCAGAGAAGTTGCCCTTGCATAACCAGAATATTGTGCGCATCCTTGGGGAAGATGTTGCTGCCATTAATAACCCTGTTTGTTCATACTTTCCTTTCAAAAAGAGACAGAAAACTAAATGTGCTGTCTCCTGCTCCATTTTCACTGGACAGGAGTAGTTTATTAAATCTGGCACAAGGTCTTTTATAGGCCATTGACCTTAACAGGTGGTTTCTGATAAAAGAAAAAACATTCCTCCTTTCCTGAAGAGATTCAAGAAAAGAAATGTGGAGAGAAATGTGATGGGACAAGTATGTTTTTTTCTCCTCAGATTGCTGATTCAGATTCAGAAGACAGCATGATAGCTGAATCTCTCTGCCAAGGACTTGCTTATTGGTTTACAGGTAAGTACTAGCCTAGATGTCTTTGTGGACCATTTTAAGCCTTGCCAGTTTCCCTTTTTGTGTTCAAACTAATCTATTCCATTTGATCAGAGATTGGTCTTAACTATTCCATGGTTGCTATTTATATATTACCTGTAATGAAAATAAATGGAGTCATATTGTAGATAATTTGAGGGGATTCATGCATGGGATAAAGCATTTAGGGGCTGCCTCTGTTGATTACTAGTACAGGGGCTGTCCTGCTGTAAATTTTCTGATGTTCATCATATTCATCACTGCTGCAGTAGCTATAGCTATATGGGTTATTTCCTGCCAAGGCTATAACAGCAGACCAGATTCCAAACCTTCAGGGTACCTTTCACACACCCAAACTAACAGGCAGCTTGACCTGAGCTAACTTTTCAGGGCAGATAAGTGTACTTTCTGGGAAAAACTTCCCTTTTCTTAATTTTGTTAATGTTTTATTACTTGTTTATTTTAAAGTTAGGAGTGTTGTATTTAAATAGACTGTCTTAAGACTGCAATATACTGTTAAACAAAGAACTTGTTTTTCCTGTCAGTTTAAAAGTAATGTAAAGTAGTGTAAAGTAACTGAAAACATTTTTTCTTTGGAGAAATTGTATTTATTTTAATTTTCTGGGGCTGGCATAGCAATTAAGTACTTTTACTGTATTTTTCTGTAATAAAAGTAACGTTTCTGGACTGGTAGAGTTTACTGGCAGTTGTTGCTTGTCTTCCCCTGGAAAGGGACACCATTTTTGGCTAGACCATGGAACAGATTGCTGGTCTCATGATTGTTCCTTCTTCCAGTCACAAAAGAAAAAATTAAGCAAACTGTCTTTGCCACCACAGCAAGTTAGCAATTTGTTTCAGCAGCAGATGTGTAACTATGTTGTGGCCATTTGTTGCACATCAGACAACTCATCTTTTACCCTGGATCCCTCTGGTGTAGCACCTACAGCCGCTACAGACCTGGGGTTAGTAACATCCTCTATGGCTGTTGGGGTCCACTCAGTGGGCAAGGGAGAGACACTTTTGTCATTCCTGGAAGAGAGAACAGGAAAAGTTTCCCTGCTATGTCAGAATGCTGTGCCCATCTCTGGGGAAGCTGCTGCTGCCATTTGTAACATGGCTGGCCCTATTTTTCCTGTCAAAAGAAACAAAAAACAAAGTGTGTATCTACTCCTCCTCCATTTTTCTTTGGATAGGAGTAGTTTCCTTTAACCGGCTCAGGGTTTGATTCTGGCTGTTGATCCTTCTTGTAAATAATATTCTGAATTTGAATAGGAAGATGCAGGGATGGATACGGCGTTTTACCTCAGATTTCCAATTTAGACTCAGAGTAGAGCTCAATTTCTGATTCTCCCTGTGGGGCTTTCTCTTTCTCTAAGACTATTGCTAGAATGTGCCAATGTTTTCAGTGGTGGAACACTGAGGTTTCTCAGTCCCTCAGAAAATACAATGAGTTGTTACAGAAGGATTTTCCAGATCCTACATCCATTCCTCCTGTTCTGTCTGCTTTAGAGGATGTGTGTATTACTTCCTGCAATTGTCCTGATTGTCAGCCAGCTTCCCCTAAAAAGACAGATAGAATGTGTAAGGTTCCTCAGTCTTTTAGATTTTTATACACTATTCCCAAATCTGACCCAGCAGTTATATCTTTAGTTGATTCCACTGCTGTTAAGCACTTAGTTAATTCCAATCATACTCTTTCTGATAAGAAAGGGAAAATTGTTAATAAGTATGGGAAAAAAGTTTGAGCTAATCGAAGGAAGGACACTCAGCAAACTCAGCTATAATATATAACATTAAGTATCCTGTTTTTTGTTTATTTTGTTCTTTATTTCTTTGTTATTTATAGCACTTTGTGTACTGTGTATTTTTCTAATTAGTTTCACTGTGTGTGAGGTATTAACTGGAAATTGTCCACTTTTATTAAGCATCTGTTGGGTTGTTTCTGATAACTTGTTGCAGTTAAACTCCTTTTTCTAGAGGCTCCTTTAGCTGTTTAAAACTTTCATTTAAAGGCTCACTGCTGCTTTTCAACTGTGAGAAACATTTCTGCAGTTTGTTTCACACCATCCCTCCCTGTTGGTATAGTGTTTTTATAGTTGGTGGCTTTGCAGTTGCCCGCCCCTAGTGTAAATTTGATCTGGGACCCTCCTCCCAGTCTAGTGTCATTACCTCATTCTATCCAGTACAGGGAGAACATTTGAGAAGGCCAGTCAGCTTAAACTTTTTCTAAGCTTGTTTCCTGCCTTTCCTGTGGGTAGTCTAGCCTGAATATAGATTTGATGTGTCCAGGACTATTTGTAGGCTTCTAGGGCCCAAGCCTTTCTGTGTTGAAAGGAAGCCTTCTAGCTTAATTTTGTTTCTTAGAACTAGCCAGTTATTTGTTTCAGCACTTGTTCAGAACTTATTGTAAGCACTAAATAAGCTACAAATTACTACAGCACTCAACCTTCCTCACTGTCTAGAGGAAAACAATTTCTAGTACTTAACAAATAAGCACCTATCCAGGCATGTCTAAGGGTCAGCCCCCGGTGTTTTCTCCTGTCTACTTGATGAATCTGGGCATCTTGGGGCAATGCAGTAATTGCCTCATGTACACAGACAACCCTCTCCTCCTACCACCCAACACTACAACCTGTGAGAGATGCACTTATATAGCCAAACTGGAAGCAAAGTTCTCTTCACCCAAGACTGGACTAGACAGTCAAGAGGAGAAGGTAAACACTTGCACCACACCACACTCAGCACATAGTCCCTCAAAACCTACATGACCAAAACACACACACAGAAACACAAAACACACACCTACATTCGTGTAGGCTCTCAGTAAAAACCTGCCCAAGCAACAAGGACCTCCAAAGCAGAAACACAAGCAACATCCACCCCCCAACACAACCCAAATGACACATAGCCCACAAACTCAGTGTGCCACTCAACCACAGCCCATAAGGCATAACAACGTACCCAACACTCTAGTCATAGGTGACTGTATAGTCGGACACACTGATGTTTCACTCACCAGGCTAAACAAGGAGAAAGTTACTGTCAGCTGCCTGTCAGGTGCCAGGATCCACCACATAACACATGTACTCAGGTCACTGCACAACAAGTACAAATATGACTCTGTCATTGTCCATGTTGGTGTGAATGACCTGAGATGTACCTCCTTGGACTACATGAAAAGGGACACATGAAGGAGCTGTCCGATCTTGTAGCCCAGGCAGGTATGACCCTAGCCCTGAGTAGCAGCCTGCCATCACCCAGAATGATACCACAGTACAAGGACAAAATGATTGACTTCAACAACTGGCTAAGCTTCTGGTGTCATTCTAAGGGGATCCAGTATCTGTCTGCCTGGGATGACATGATTGACAAGCCACAATGCTTTGCCAGAGATGGCCTGCACCTGTCACCCCTGGGATTCCAGATACTGGCTAAGGCTCTAGCCACCCCTATAGTGCCTTTCTTAGGCAAGGTTCAAATGACAAATTCACCACCCTAACAGGTACAGGCAAGAAGAATCTGAGAGTATTGCTACTCAATGCTAGAAGTCTAAACCTCAAAATGCACTCTCTTGAGGCACTCCTTAAAATGGAGAACATTGACATCTGTGCAGTGACAGAGACCTGGTTCAAGGCTCCAGAGAGAGTACCCCTGCATTACCAGGCTATAATTCATACCACACCTTTCGGCCACCTAACCTGGACCGAAACACTAAAGGTGGAGGCGTGTCCATATTCATTAAGGATACCCACACCTCCAGACTAGTTGCTCAGCATAATGCATCTGAGATTATCCAAGTGCAACTAACTCTGGGCAAGACCGCAATCCAAATTGTAGCTTGCTACAGATCCCCCACCATGCCCCAGGATTCCCATTCCTCATTTCTTAATACACTGGAAAATATTAGGGTACAACCTAACACCCTAATAATGGGCGATTTCAACTACCCTACCATTAACTGGGAAAACTACTCATGTACCAACTCTTGTGCTCACCGTTTTCTGGAATTCATAAATTCCAATGCCATTGATCAACTTATCCACACCCCCACCAGGGGCAGCAATATCCTAGACCTGGTTATTACCAACATGGGCAACCGGTGCTCCACACCAGAGATCAATTCCTCGTTGGTCAGATCCGACCATAAGCTAATCACCCTAGACATCCACATCCCTCCCTTACCCCCCATTAGGGAAACCACAGTAAAAAATTTCTCCAAAGCCAACTTCACGCTTCTTAAGACAGAAGTGGCAAACGTCACGACACCCATGCTGATGGACAATAGAGGTATGACTGCTGAATCTTACACAAATGCACTTTATAAGCACTTACATGAGTGCATGGATTGTGCAATCCCAAACAGAACCAAGATGCTATCCTCCAAAACAAGGAAGCCAATCTGGTGGTCCCCTGCCATAAACAAACTCTACAACAGAAGAAAGAAACTGTTGCAAAAAAGAGTAAAATCCCATGATGGGAGAAACTCCCTGGTCAGCTTCAGTAAGAAGCTGAGATCCCTCATAAAATCCTCCAAAGCTAGTTATGAAAACAAAATCGCCACTGACTCTAAAGACAACCACAAAGCATTCTATAGCTATGTCAAGAATCTCAATGGCAACACTCAGATCTGCTCTGAGTTACAGCACAATGGCACTAAATATACAGAACCAATGGATATTGCCAACATCCTGGCAGATAGGTTCAGTGCTAACTTTACCCCTCTGTCATCCCCTAAAGGGCCCATCTCTATACCAGAAGAATGCAAAGTTCCTGTAATCATGGCTGCACAGATCAAAAACACACTATCCAAAGCCAAGAACACAGCATCCATGGGATCTGATGACATCCCAGGCTGTGTTCTACATGAACTACTGAATGAACTGGCACCCCACCTAAGTACCATGTTCAACCATAGCCTCACCTCAGGCTATGTGCCCACTGAATGGCGCACAGCAACAGTTATCCCACTCCACAAAGGAGGAGCCACCACAGCCCCCGGCAACTACCGCCCAATTAGCCTAATGAGCCTGGTCTGCAAGGCTATGGAGCGTATCATCATGGAACTTATAAACAATGACATTGGTAATCTCCAAACTCAGGACCCCACCCAGTTCGGGTTTGTAAAAGGCAGATCATGTCTCCTAAACCTGATAAACTTCTTTGAAGCAGTCACCAAAGCCGTAGATGAGGGTAAGGTGGTTCACACAGCCTATCTAGATCTCGCCAAGGCTTTTGACACCATCCCCCACTCTGGAATTATAGATAAACTCACTAAACTAGGTATAAATCCCTATGTCACAAGATGGGTTGCCAACTGGCTCACTGACAGAACCCACACTGTGAAAGTAGCAGACTCCAAATCCAGCTTCAGACAGGGACAAGTGGAGTACTACAGGGTTCAGTCCTGGGTCCTCTCCTGTTTGGTATCTACTTCTCTGAAGTACAGGCCAACACAGAAGGTCTTTGGCTAATGAAGTTTGCAGATGACTGCAAACTAGGAGCCATAATCAAAACTCCAAAAGATGTGGACATCCTACAAAAGGGCCTTGCTGAGACAGATGCCTGGTGTCAAAGCCATGGCCTCAAGCTCAATGCCAAAAAGTGCATTGTCATTCCTTTTGGTAAAAACTCAGTACCCATGAACTACCACATAGGTGGTAGTCTACTTAACACCGGAAGTGTGATAAGAGACCTTGGGACACAGGTGGACAGTAGTCTCTCCTTTGATAATCACATCACCACAGTAGTCAGGAAATCCTTGTATGTGGCACACCTCATCACAAAAGGTTTCTCATCCAGGAAAAAAGAGGTCATTGTTCCCCTATACTCGTCACTCATTAGACCCATTATAGAGTACAATGCCCCTTTTGGTATGTACCTCACAAGACATCTACAACAACTGGAAAGGCCACAGAAATACCTCACAAAGAGGATTACTGGCCTCAAAGAGATGACCTATGCAGACCATCTCAAAAAACTGCAGCTTTACTCCGTTGCATATCGCCTACTCAGAGGTGATCTCTGCCTAACACACAAAGCTATGTCAAACCCAGAGCTTTTAGACGTGCTCCACTTAAAGAAATCCCAATCCCTATGAGCTACATGCTCTAGGGACCTAAACCTCATCACCACAATAAACAGAACATGCTGGAGGGATAGATTCCTGTCCCAGAGACTTCCCATAATCTGGAACAAACTACCTATTTATATCAAACAAAGCTCCTCATTAGCACTGTACAAGAAAAATCTTGATGATTGGATGGGAGATAGGAAAATTCACCCCGGGGATCACTTCTGTGGCTGTGCTCGACAGTGGCACAGGAAAATAATTTTCTTGGGTGGCAAAAGCCAGGGTACCTTTGGCTAGGCTTATATAGGCCCTAGGGCCAATAGCCTAGTACCTATCTATGAACCTATGGACCTATGAAGTACATACTTTTACAACTTTGATTTTCATCATTTTGAGTTGTCAGGCTCATATGTTAAAGTTTTTTTCTGACAAATTATGAAAGTTTGAGGACTGTTTTATCTGCCGTTTCTTCTTGTGAGGAACAATCTGCTTTAAATAAAGTTTCTTCTAATGCACAGGTTGCAATTCATTGCTTACAGTGTGTGTATGAATCTCTTGATACTTTTCCCATTGCTATGGCCATTGGTACTTTTTTGAGAAGGTTTGCATGGCTGCATTCTCAGAACCTCCCAGATGATGTTAAAAATGAGATTTTAAGTTTACCCTTGGATAGAGATTTAGTGTTTGGCCCCACTGCTGCAGAAGTGATTGCAAAGTGTAATGAAAGGGGTAGACTGATCCAGGGAATCTTTAAGATTTTTCAGCCCCCTTTTTAAAAATGTCCGAGGGATTTCTTTCTTCTCATACAGTTTTGGTAAAAAGCAGTATAAATAGTATCCACAAAATACAGGTAAATAGACGTTTAAGAAAAAATAGCAAGGGAGATCCAAAAAGAAGTCTCAAACCTCCCAAAACCAAGGACAGTCCAACAAGTCTGAATGACTGTTCAAGAAACCTTGTGAACCCATCCCACCCTGGCCCATTCCAAAAAGTCTGAATCTCCATTTTTGTCTTGGTCAACAGATAGTTAGGGACAAATGGGTTCTGAAAATCATTCATCAATGTTACAGATAGCAGTGGGAGGAAATTTTTCCTTTCCAGGAAGTCATTCCTCATCCTCCTGATCAGACTGCTTTGTTTCCAGAAACTCTTTATCACATGCTGTCTTAAGGAGTTATAAAACCACTTCCTCCTTTTTTGAGAACTAATCCTTCTTTTATGCATAAAGTGGTAGCCAAGTTTACTTTAATCCAAACTATTAATTTCCCTGTTTTCTTTCCTGATCTTAAAAATGGGAGAGAATGGATATTCCATACCTTGGATGTCTACAGACAACTCATGTAGTATCTTGACAGAACTAAATCTTTCAGATCTTCAGGATTAATTGCTCATGTCTTGTGAAGATAATAAGAAGGGACAACCTGTGTCAAAACAGATTATTTCCAAATGGTTGACTAAGGCTATTACCTTTCACTATCCTTAACATAACAAAAGTATTCCTGGCAGGGTCAAGGCCCACTCTTCTGGGCCTTGGCTTCTTTTATGGCTGTTTGGAAAGGGTTAGATTCTACAAGCATTCTAGTAGTTGCTATGTGGTCCTCTGTGCATACTTTTACAGAGTATTATATTCTTTCTTTAGGTCCAAATCAGGTTTTGCTAGGACAATTCTCCAGGGGCTCTTGGACTCTTCTCCTTCCACCTCCCAAATGTAGTTAACTAGGGTAATCTCCCCATATAGCTAAGGCTACTGCAGGAGTGATCAATATGATGAATATAGTACAGCTGTGTAAGTAAAGTCACCATAACAGTATATGTTCGAATGATCACTGCTGCAGTAGTCACTCCCTCAATCCCCCTTGTTTTTTTGGTTTGCATTCTATGCCAGGGTATGGTCATTTATTTTTCATTGTTCATAGCATTGTCTTTTCAGGGCTCTGCCTCCCACCTCTCTGTTTTCACAAGAAAGCTTTGAAGGACTTTGCACCCAAACTTGTCTTTTAGTCAGCTCATCTTGAACTGCTTGATAGTTTTGGTTGCGTGGAAAGTACCATGAAGCTTTGAAAACTGCTCGGCATATATATATAGCCATATATTTAAGGCTACTGCAGCAGTGATTGTTTGAAGATCTACTGTTATGGTATGTTTACATACACAACTGTACTTTCTTATAGAATGGACAAAGTATCAATTATTTTCCAAAATGAAGGAACAGTACACGACTTTAACAAACCATTAAACATAGTTAATGATACAGATAGTAAAACTCTTTAATTTGTATAAGCATTGTTTAAAGATATAAACTGGATCTAATCAGGTCTTACTACTTAGATTTCTAGTGCAGATTTAAGATTATTTTTACTTATATTAGGACAATCATAATCACTAGTAGATTGGTATTCAATTAAATTTTGCTCAGTTAGGGTAACTTGTGTAGAATAAGAGATAAACTCATTAGCTAAAATATTATAACCACTCACTATATTTCCATTAATTTTTAAATATGTTATTAGCTTACTGCTACTAGAGTACAGATTAATGAATTTATAAAGTTGTTTCCTATTTGCATTATTTACAATCAATGATGTTTCATATGCTAACTTCTTTTCAGTTAATCTTTTTTTAATAATGTATTAACTGTGTTAAGTTTCCTCTCAAATACTGTATTTATATTTCTTTTGTATTTTCTATACACTCCTCATTTCCTATTATATAGTTTCTGTAAACCAGTATGCCAGCAGTATGGTTATAAGGAGATTTTGGTATGTGGATTAAAAGGAACAGTTTTATCCATTTCCATTTGCAATTTTTCTTCCAAAGTGCTATATCCAGTATCCAAATTTTTATGCTGAGATTAGTATGATAAGCAGAACTTAAAGATTTAACCAGTCTATCATAAATTACCCTGCTATAATTATAACTTTTATGTAGACTAAACTTAAATTTATGGACAAATTATATTTTAAAAATCAAAGAGATATGGTCAAAACAACACAATGACTGCATCCAGTCCAGTAATAATATCAGTCACATTGGTCATAATTAACTCCAATCTACTGCAACTTCTAGTCAGCCTGGTAACTAATTGTAAGTTATTTAGATGTAACATATCCAAAAAAATTATGTAATGTTAATTTAGAGGCAGTATTAAAATCACTCGTTAAATAATATTCATTTTTTTGCAATGGGAGTCAAGAAAAATTATGAATCCAGTATTGTCAACAGTTAACATAGATGACTTTCTGTAACTACAAATCAATCTTGTTTTAATCAAAGTCATCTAGTAGGTAAATTATTATTGTTTCAAATTCAAAATTAACAGCTACTTCAGTGAAGATCAAGTTCTCCAAAATTAGTAAAATAATAATCCACCACCATTCCTTCTTGATTTTAAACATTCTAACTTAATGTAGGCAGGAAAAACATATAAATGGAATTCTAAAAGTCAGTTATCACAACTACATCAATTTTATTATTAGTAATTATAAAAGACAATCCTGAGTGCTTGTTTTCCAAACTGCTTGTATTGCAGCAATTCACCTTTGTACAAGTATTAGATCTATATCCATTAATTCTGTTGATACATTTTGGTAGGATAGGTCTGAAAAAGGACTCAAATGCCTTAATTTACTAAATATAAAGCCGATACCATAATCACTAAGATGCAGATTGTCACTGGAAAACAGTTCATAATCCAGAACAATTTTTTCCAGTGAATAATTTAAATTTATAGGTGATGATGAGAGAAACAAGCACTAAAATATATAAGAGATGCTTGCTTTTATAAAGGGAGTCAACTGTCTGAATCACCTTTGGTCCCAGGGATCTCTTCAGGTTGTTACAAAAAATACCACAGTGGTGTGGTATATAAACAAACAAGGTGGAAACCGAATTTTACGCCATGTTAGCATGGGATATAACTTTACAGCACAGTCTCACTCTGCAGCCATCCTATATTCTGTCAGAGAAAAACTGTATGGTAAACAAGCTGAGCAGGACAATGATGTCTGACTCTTATAAACTGAAACTAGAGGGGGGGGGGTTCTTCCAAAATTTGATCCATCTGTGGGGAGTTCCTCAAGTAGACCTTTTTGCCTAGAAGGAATCCCCCAAGATCATTCTGGCCCAAGCAACAGTGGTTCTGTCTTCTTTTGGAATTGGCCAGGAGAAATTACAATAAACTTTCTCACAAACTGGATCTACTCAAACAAGAACAGAGGTGTTTGATACATTCCAACCCCAAACAAATTCAACTAACTGCCTGGATGATAGAATATTAACACCTTTTAGTCACCTGTCTACTCAGGTCATGCAGCAGGTACTAACAGAGGCAAGAAAGCCTGCTGCTAGAAAATCATATGTATATTAGCAAATGGAATGTTTTCTAGTTGGTGCAAACAACATAACTAGCACACATTCAGAGTTAGTTGTTCTCTAGTTTACAATATTTGTGTGAGTTACTTTCTTATGGCCTGTCTTACTAATCTGTCAAAGTTTATTTGTCAGCTATTTCAGGATGCTTGTTCATAAATTCCCCCCTCTTTCAAGGTATTCTCAGTCAAAATGTTTTTGAAAGGGAGGGCTAAGCCCTGAGAGGACAATGCTAGAAAAACATGCATTTCTACACCTTGACAAAAAAATCAACCAAAAAATAAAGGGGATGGAGAGAAGGAGGAAGTGGCTACTGCAGCAGTGATCATTCATGTATCTACTGTTAGGGTAAGTTTACTCCCACATCTGTACTATATTCATCATTATGATCACTGTTGCAGTAGCTTAAGCTATATGGGTAGATTATCATAGCTTAGAAGTATTGGGAAGAGGAAAGAGATGAGTCTAGGATCCCCTGGAGAGTGGTCAGAGCAAAGCCTGACCTAGACCTGGGAAAAAAACAGGGAGATGGATAGCTTGGCTTAAAGTAATCTCAGATACCACTTCGGGCATAAAAAAGAGAAAATATTGAAAACAGTCATTGCGGTGTAAATAAAATAATCCAACAGTGTATACAACAAAGCAAACACATAGAAGGACCATAAAAATAAACTTCAAGCACGTTTATTGAAACAAACCCAGTGCATAGGAACAGGTGCTTGAAGTTTATTTTTATAGTCCTTCTATGTGTTTGCTTCATTGTATACACTATTGGATTATTTTATTTAAGCTTCTTTTCATTCAACAAGGCATTTATCCTTTAGAGTGCTGTTTGGTTTTGTTTTAGACATTGTGGTGAGTAGAGTGAAGGGCGGTCTGTGGTCACGTACAATTCTAAGGTATTTATGTGGCCCTGTTTACATAATTAGATTGCCTGACTGGCCTTATTTTATACGATGACAAGTTTTATGGTGCTGAGTAGCAAGAATTGAATCAAACCCAGCAAGTGCAGGCACACATCCTTTGATTGTTGAGATTTGCATTGCTGAACTGCAATCCTAAAATATTTTCTATGGCCTTGGTAAGCACAGTGAGATTTTTGGTTAGATTGGTACGTTTTTTTTCTCTTACTGAAGTTTGTAAAGGAAAGAAATAGTGATCAGGTATTTGGCACTCTGGTACACACTCCTGCAGTAGCAGTTGGTCAAGAAGCTGGGATTTCTTTGTTACATTTCACAAGTGCAGACAGTTCCTTTTGTTAAAGACCCCAGAGTATTATGGAGTTGGTAGCCAATTTAGAAGATGGGTGTAGATTATGTTATTATGTTATCTACTCAGTCACATGGTATGCTTACCAATTATATTTTGCTTCCACCTACATGTATTCACAAGCCTGTCGGACAGAGGTGTCCTGTTGGCATTTAGAAGGCAGAGTCAGTCCATGGGCCATAATCACCTTGGCAATACCCACATATGTTAGGGCATCTCCTGTCTCCAAGAGGCAAAAACAAATCAAGCCCAGAATGAAGTCATGGGTTCCCATTCAGTCATTGCGGTTTGCCTTAAAGGAAGTAAGGGTATCACTCTGTTTGATATGTAGTGGAATATTACTCCAGAGATGGTGGAAGGGCTAAGTAATAAATCTGTGCCTCTAGCATGTCTTGTTTATTTGTTGTTGGAGTTTCACTTCTTTAATTTGAGGGTATGTGCAGGCATTTCTTTGCAGAGATGTAGTAGATCATAGAAGGTTCGGTACTTAACAGCACACAGGGCCGGTGTTAGCATTTTGGGGTCCCCCAGCAGATGCCATGTGGGGGCCCCTAAGCATTTCCACTCTATGTTTCACTTTGTCACTACCACCCCTCATATGCAACCGTTTAGTTCAAGCTGCAAACTTTTAGAAGTAGTAAGCACAGACTGACCTGAAGCTACAATGCTCTTAAATTACAATAGGCCTATGTACTACTCTGTGTTGGCCCATCTCACAAAGGGCATTTACAGTTACTGGCATTTAGTTGCAGCAAGGATACATTGCAGTAACTCTGTGTATAAGTCTGGACTTAGGTGAAATGGCACCCTAGGCCTAATGTTTGAGCCCCCCCCCCCCAGACGCACAGACATACACACCCTGCAGTCTTCCCCAGTTCCCCCTGTATTGGGCTCCCTATACCATGCACCTTATTTTTTCTTCCCTTTTTCACATTTGCTTTACTCTTCAGCTTTTTCAAGAAGCCATAACTGCCTATGTGCTCTGAAGTGCATTTCAAAGTTTTTTTTTTTTAAACAACCCTTTCATCCAGTGATGGCTTGAATAGAAATCAATTAAGGAAATACATTGTATTGCTATTCAACTATAGTTTTCCTTGTATCCTTTCAACACACCTTTCCTGATCAAGACCGCACAGTAATAACCAGTTAGGAAATGAATCAAGTAAGCCAGGGCCCAAGAAGTAATTGCATTTTAGATGCTCTGGGATGTATTTTAGAGCATTTTCCCCAGTCTTCTAATCTGATGGTGACCTAAACAAACATGAGTAATAAAAAATATGCAGCCTTATTTTTTTTTTTCAAGGAAGACATAAGTTGTACCTAAGGCTTACTGTTCAAAGAATTCAAAATAGTAGCTCACAATAAACAAATAAACCAGTTGTTTTCTGGATACACAGTTCCTATCTGGGAACTGCCTGCCTGCCTCCCTAACCCCCCCCCCCCCAAAAAAAAAGACTGTCTGTGCATCCCTCTGGTGTTAGACTGGGATAAAAGCAGACATTCAAATTGCCACAGTCATGTATTTCAAGTGACCACTGACATACATTTAGATAGAATGCCTCCTCACTCCAAACCAAACTCTCAAAGGCAGCTACCTGTATACATGCCTGAAGTTTGATTGTAAGGAAAGTGAAAAAAAGAGTACAGTAATGTATTCTGCTTTGTTGCTCCTAGACAGTACATTGTCCCTGCATAAGCTATAGTAACTTCTTTATACACCTCTGAAGTCTGTGAGAAAAGTAAAGGAAACGACCACACTGTCCTCAGCCCAAACATAAGCTATAATAACATCATGTGCACAGCTTTAAGGTTTGACTGTGATGAAAATTAAAGAAGTAATAATGACACAACCCCTCCCCTGCCCCCCATAACCTACAGCACCTTTCTGTACACAAACATCTGAGCAAGGCTGGTTTTAGAATGGTTACAGAGGCCATTGTCAGGTTTATTCTATCAGGATCATGTCTCAGCCCTGTTCAGGTTAAAGACTGTAATCAGAGAATTAATACATTTTTTCCT
Source organism: Protopterus annectens (assembly GCF_019279795.1). Lineage (NCBI taxonomy): Eukaryota > Metazoa > Chordata > Ceratodontiformes > Protopteridae > Protopterus > Protopterus annectens. The sequence goes on along the minus strand of NC_056733.1, from coordinate 839,866,830 downwards.
CCTCATTTTATTCCAACCAGCAACAGCTTTTGTGGGGCCACCACACAGTCAAGGATGATTAAGGGAGCCCCCAGTATCCAGTTATACAGTTTGGGGAGTGGGGGGCCCCAGACTATTAGAAGATCTAAGTGTCTGAATGTTCTATCATATATTGTATGCATTAATTTTGAAATATAATTACTTGTTAGCTACATGTTTTACTGACACCCAGAAGAATAATGTATGTGCCCTGGCATAACTGGGTGTGTGCACAGATAAAAATCACTGATATTTTTTACACACACACACACACACACACACACACACACACACACACACACACACACACACACACATATACACACGCACACACACACACACACACACACACACACACACACACGCACGCCAAGCCGCCACACGCACACACACACACACACACACACACACACACACACACACAGACTAGCAATACTAGTTTTGTACTTATTTCAGAAAATAACAATACATTGTGCAACACTGGTTCTGGCACACCAGATCAATGACTGCTGTTTAGCAGTTGTCAAACAGCAGCAGTGGTAAGACACTTTTATTTACCTCATTGAGGAGTAATGTAAACCTGTCACTGTCCCTGATTTCACAGACCTTCCCTGATTTTTCTCATAATTTTGCTCTGTACTTTGTAAAAAGTTTGATTTCTTTGTAAATTAGTCAGGATTACAGACAGTCAATAAATTCAGACACCAAAGTTTTATACTTATTGTCCAAAAATGCATTTGATGCAAAAGGTGTTATACTATTAACTTTTTGCAACCCTTAAATCAAACAACAACTCTGGCAATTGTCTATTTACTAACTCTATTGGAAATTATTGGAATAAGCTTCCTAGTAAACTAACATCCCTCACATCTACTCCACTTTTCAAAAAGCAATTAAAAACCTTCCTTAATTTACAATGGTTATGCCTATGTACTAATCCCAGCTGAATCTCACTTGCCTCTACTAACTTTTTCTAATCTATTAAGTTTCTGTGTTAAACTTTTGTGCTTAAACTGTTTGAATATAGTCCTGTATTGATCTTTGTAAATATTTAGCTTTTTGTTCTTTGCCTACTATGTTCAATTTTTCTCATGTAATGAAACATAAGCCTAACTAGAAGGGTGTTTTTTTTTTGTTTAATAACCATTTTGTATAACCAATTTTGATACTATTCTCTGATGTCTTATATTCTTATGTACATTATTTGCTATATAACTAATGTGGAGCTTATATACATTATTTGCTATATAACTAATGTGGAGCTTTTCTCCCCGGGCCTCTACTGAAAATGGACATATACCCAGTTAGACTAGCCCGGTCAACAAATGTAAAATAAAATACATTTTTAATTAAATTATAGTAATATTTAATACTTGTTCCTGATTTTGATCCTTTATTCTGCTATTATTGGTATTGCACTGAATTCTTCTGCAAATAATTTGAAAGTTGTAGTATCTGGTGTTCTGCCACTGTTTATAGAATTTCCTGAAAGTGAAAACCATCAGAGAAGATCAGAAGCATCATATTTTCTTAAAATTCAAGGTTTACACGAAGATCCATCACTCTGGGCTTCTAATCTCTCTAGTAATTATCTTGTTTATGTTCATTATCAGGTTTATCCTGACAAGGTCATATCATAGACCTGTTCGTGTTAAAGAGCATAATCAGAAAATTAATATACTTTGTCTCCTCATTTTCCTCAACCAGCGGCAGCTGTTGTGGGGCCCATACACACCCAAGAATGAATTAGGGGCCCCCTTGCAGCCATGGGTAAGGCAAGTACCTAAAGCTGGCTACGTTGTTAGTTTTAGTGGAGTGAATGTCCACTAGCAGGGTTTAACTAAGCCAGGACACTATGTCAGTGGTAAAATATTTAATGGAATTGTGAAGCCTGTTGCTTGATAGAACATTGTTACTATAACTAGAAATATCTTTGAATTTTAAAGTAGATATAAATAAAAGTTATTACCCATCTGGTTTATTAAGTATACAGTATTGCTGTACTAGCTTTTGTTGGTTTTATAGGTATGCTACAAAATATTAAGATAAGATAACTTGCTGTGGTTGGGGGCCCCCCAGAAACAGCCCCCCCCCCCCAGTGACCACAGGGTTCGCTGTTACCTAAAGCTGGCTATGCAACACAGACTGCTAGATATAAATCACCACACAGGATTCTAAAAGAGATAGCGTATGGCTAGAGCTTCAAGCTTTTATTTGTAAATGAGTGTCTTTAGTCCAGTGATCTTTTTAGTTAGAATCTTCTAGGGTCTTTCCAACTGTGTGATGTGTTTGAATAGATACTTACTATAACTGATGTGAACAGAGCAAATAAGAGATGAATGGTAACTTTCTTTGACCTGGTAAGATGCTTTCAGTTACTAATTGGAATGGACAGGATTTCCTGACTGCTGTTGCTATGTGGTGGTCAATGAATAGGGAATTCTCTGCAAAAGTGCCAAGATCTCTGACAAGTGTATCAGGATGGAATGGGGTGTTGTTTATATTGTAAACTGCTGTCAAAATTTGTTTACCAAACATGACATTGCTAGGTGGTCCAGAAACTGAGTAAATTTAGTTTAAGCTTCCCAATACACCAGTGATTTATAGGTTTAGCCCTTGCTATGGTAGTTATCTTTCAGATGCTGAGCAAACAACAAAGACCCAGCTTGCACTCATCAGCAAATTTAGTTAGCCATATGCATGGGTTAGTGGTCTGGAGGTCCAAGAAGTGGGTGCTGAACTGAAGGGGCCCCAGATTTATGAAGAAGCACCTACCACTTTAACTTCATGGGTTCTGTCTGTCTGCCATTTTGTTATCCATCTTACAAAGGTTTACATTTAGGCCTTTAAGCTTTTTTGCAATTCCAGTATGGGGAATAGTATCAAAGTCCTTGGCCAAGCCCAGGTATGCTATATGAATTGCATGGCTGCCATCTACAGGTTCAGTGATTTTTTTTCAAGGAAGGTTACTAAATTAAAGGAGATGTGATCACCCTTTGACAAAACCATATTGCTGTTGTCCTAGAGCGATAATATTTTTTATAGGAGAACTTATAAGATCTGATACAAAATATTCCATGGGTTTGTAAATTAAGCTTCTTAGGCTGATGGATCTGTAGTTTCCAGGAACTTAGACTGCTTTTATGGAGGAACATAATATTAGCCATTTCCATAACTCTGGAACACACACTGTTTTTTGTTTAAGTTGAAAAGGTTTTAGGAAGAACTCAGAAATAATGGGTTTGGAGCGGTTATTTAAGCAACAAGGTATATAATTGTGTCCCATAGAGGTGATATTTTCAGCTTTAATGAGTGCAGCTATGTTCCACAATAATTCTGGAAGGAGGAAGCGAATAGAGAATTTGTGGAACTTCAATGATCATTTCAGGTGTGAAGTCTGCACTAAATGCATCTTCAAGTATAGCCTACACTTGAGATGTACATGGTTAAAGCTCTGAATACAGCTCAGATGACTCAAGTTTTACTAACAGCTTGGGCTCATGATGGTATAGCAATTGAAGGCATGCACCTCGTCTTGGTGGGAGAGATATGCATACTTGGGAAACACTCCCATGGTTTGATTTCCATGGTTAAGACTGGTGAATCAACCATGCAGTCCTACCTAGGAATGAGTGGGGTGTGCTCCTGATGTCAATCACTTGTGGAAAAGTGAGGGTCAGTTTGGCACTGATTGATGCCCATTACTACTCTAAGGTTGTTACTGGGCATGTGCAGTAGTGAGAAAAGAGGAAAAATACTCCTATGGCAGTAACATGACATTGGTGCAGGATTCCTTAATTTCCATGCCAGTCATAAATGTAGTCAGAGCAAGTTTATAGGTTCTTAGGTTCATAGGTTCTTAGATTAGCACTAGGCTAACAGACCTTATGGGCCATTTTAAGTGTTGCCAGGTAACCCATGTAAAAATCAAATCCTGTACCTTGTATCTGTAAGGCAAACACCTTAACCATTATGCCAACCTCCCACCCAATGGTTTTTAGAATGTAAAATGAACACAGACAGACAGACCAGTTGACTGCACTGAGATTAGAATCTCTACCTAACTAGTTACACAAGCTACAGAACTCATTACTTAATGCAAGTGCCATGGAACAAGGTAGGTGTGAGAATTTCGTAGACCCAGGGGTCAAGGAGAAACACTGGGAACAATCGATGGTTAGCTGTGAGAGAGACAAAAATAGCTCCAAAAATGTATCTGCAAGTATATTACCAATATCTTTAGTGTCAGAATGGGTAAGGCCATTATGAAGTAATTCAAAGACTTGCTGAATGTTATTTCTTAATCATCTGGTGTAGTTAAAGAAAAATGTATGATCATCTTTAGCTTTGGATGATAATTTTAATTTGTGATGTTCAGTACATAGAGCATTGCTGCAATAGTCTCATGTATATGGGGTCTTACTTCCTACACTGGCCAGCCTATAAGAGCTTTGGGCACCTTCCTTATGCTGCAGCTGCCAGGAGCCCATGTTGTGCTCTATGTAAAAAGCAGTTAAGGACAAAAAGCTTCAGAGCTTTTTTTGCTACAGAGCATTTCTTTGATAGGTCCCATTTGACTGTGAGTAGGCTAGCTGTCCTTCAAGACATGGGCAGTTAAGTTCTCATGTTGGAAAGCCTTCCTATTTCTAATATTTTATGAGGAAAACTGGTGTTTTTTTTGTAGAAATGTTTATTGTTGCTGGGAAATGGACTGTCTTTGCATTTCTAAGGGAATTATCATGTTGGAACATAGATAAACTTTTTCTGAGCAAAAGTTTTACATTTGACTGAAATGTATGTTTATATATATACATATATATATATATATATATATATATATATATATATATATATATATATATATATATATGGGAACACTGCTGAAACTTAGCGCTTCTGGTGTTGCTGTTCAGGTAAGTATGTTTGTGTGTAAGTGTGTTTGTGAGGGACTTTAGTGTGTGTAAGTGTGTGTTGTGACTGTGTGTGTGTGTGTGTGTGTGTGTGTGTGCGTGTGTGTGCGTGTGTGTGTGTGTGTGTGTGTGTGTGTGTGTGTGTGTGTGTGTGTGTGTGTGAGGGGCTGTAATGTGTGGGTGTGAGTTTGCCTTGTGTGTATGTTTGTGCAATCTCGGAGTTAGAATATTAAAGTGGGGGGGGTGTGGGGGGCACAGGGGGGCGAAGCCCCCCTGCTTATCTTTAGTGTAGGGTGGTTTGTTTGATTATGGGGGAGCCTGTGTGTATGTTTGTGTGTGTGCTGTATGTATGTAGTACTTTCGCGATTTTGAATTATGCGGTTTTAATATTTCGGTAATGTGGGATTTTGGGCTTATAGTCTCGGTATTTAGGTCTTCGAGATTGTGTTATTTCGGGATTCAGTAGTGAATCCATAGATATATATATATATATATATATATATATATATATATATATATATATAGAGTCATACATACATACACACACACACACACACACACACACACACACACACACACACATATTTTATATATTTTTTTATGTTTTTTGTAGGACTTGGTGGTTTTGGGGGACCATCAGTGTTTTTTGTACCTCAGAAGAAACTGTTCCCAACTGGTCATTTATTGACTTGTCCAGGTTCTGCTACTTGCTTTTCAACTTTCTTTCTCTGCTTACTTATGGCACAACTTTTGGTCTCCATGCTTTAACATTCCCTTGCACAAGAAAGGAGAAACATATTAAGAAGTCTTTGAGTGTCAGACTAGTTAGGATTTTGCCTCAGACATTAGTGGGTGACTCTGCTTTGGCCTCTTGTTGATCCTCAAATCTCCTATCTTTTTTATACAATTCTCTTGAAGAGCCTTCCAAGGCACCAAAGACTGGGTGACAGTCATGTGCTCTGTGGCTGTAGGGGTGCCCTTGGCAGGAAGGAGAGAGACACTTTTGTCTGTGTCAGAGTAAGGGGCAAGTGTCTTCACTTTAGAACAGAGATAAGCAAGGGTGGTCTAGTGTGCCTAAGAATTAAATCTTGTTCAGGGAGAATGTGCTTGGTGATAAAAACTTCCAGTCTCTTTTTTTATTTCTATTAACTGACAAAGTTACTGGGATTTGCCAAGAAACTTAGTATTGCTTTTTCCTTGTGTTTGTAATTTTCAGGCAAAGAAAGGAAAAGGCATCCAATGTTGTCTTTTTTTCATCTGATTCAACATGTGGATTTTTGGGCATCTTATATCAAAGTTTTGGATCTGAGGGCTCTGACTCCTCTCCTACCTACAAATCCCCTTGTCTGCCTGAATTACCCCAAATCTGAATTGCCTCCTGTGATAACCAGATGTGAGAATCAAGAACTTGATTACAGTTCACAATTAGTGAATGATTTTTCCTCCTCTCTTTATAAAACTATTAAATAGGTTTAGGAATAAGTGTGTATTTAGCATAGTATTAAAGATTATGGTGTAGTTTTTGTGTGTGTGTGTGTGTGTGTGTGTGTGTGTGTGTGTGTGTGTGTGTGTGTGTGTGTGTGTGTGTGTTTGTTTGCATGTGTTCATGTTTATAGTATCATAAGATTTAGATTAGAGCTTTTTGGTAATGAATAAGTACTTTTATACTAAGTGTAGGTATTTAGTTCTGATGCCCTCAGGTTTCAAAAAGTGTTGTTCCGGTGTGCATAAAATAGCCTCCCAAGACCCACACTCTCAGTGTGTATACTGCTTGGGGCCCTCTCATACAAGTTTCATGTTCCATATGTGCTGCCTTCAGCACCACAGCCCTTCAAGGGCATGATGAAGCTCATATTGAAAGGCCTTCTTCCTCCTCAAATAGGGTCCATAATGTCCTTGGACTCTAAGGCATTTACTTATTCTCCTCCCTCCAATAAGAAGAGAGATAAAGGGAAAGACAGATCCAAAGAGAAAGAGAGAGAGGGAAAAAAAAACTTAAGAGAAATCAAAGGTGTCTGAATATTGTCTGGAAAAAATTAAGAAGACATCTCCTGACCCCATAGTTATTGTGAGTCCAGCACCAAAGGTACTCAGGCAGTCGGATCCAACTGCTTATCAGATCCAGACTTCATCTCTGAAGTCAAGCTTTACTCCAGCACTGATCAGTCCTAAGCTTCATTCACCAATTTTTACAGTAACTGCCTTCACAGCCTGCATCAATAGCTTCTTTCTCCAGACCTGGATGATCTACTAGAAGTCTAATGGAGTTCAAAAATGACCAAATGATGAGGAGGTTTTTGAGGATACAGAATTATATAGGAGTTTTCCCAGCTCTGTCCCTGAGAAAGGATCTGGGATTGGTCTCTTCCACCCTGATTGTTCAGTCTTCTCAGCTTCCTACTCCATCCCCATTCTAGGAAGTGGTGTACATCGGGTCTAGCCTTCCCATGGTATCAGTGTCAGAGTCAACAGTGCTTGAGATGACATCTTCCCTTACTCACTTGATTCCAATGCTTTCAGGTCCAGCAGAGTCCAGAGCCAAAGTTTTGGTGTCAGAGCTCCGGCGGTAGAGTCAACACTGAGACTTTTGAAGCTGTCATTGCAGCTTGGGGCCTTAGCACTTGACAACTTGGTCCTGAGGTCAGCTGTTGGATTCAAGAGGGCTTCTGAGTTTCCAGTTTGGCCATCTCTTCCTCGGTGCCAATGACTGAATTAGCTTTTGAGGCTGTGGAGAGGGCCCTGGCTGGACCAAGATATCTGGTACACTCACAGAGCTCAGATCCACCCAAACTCTCTCTGAAGACTGTACCCTTCTCCTGTCATTCTGGTAGATAGAGACAGGTGGATCCATTAGGCTTTGAGACTATTCAACCCTTGAGTCCCTCGTCTGATTCTAATGTATCTCCCTTGGGAGTCCTAAGGTGCCTTCTCCAGAAAAGGACTTGTAAGAAGAAGCATATTGACTCCTCTCCTGAATCCATCACTGAAGACACTGACTTAGATGAGGAAAAAGGTTCTGCAAGGTCCCCCTTAGAATTGATGAAACATCGCAGGTGATGGTCCACCAAGGCTCTTTCTTCCATGAGTTGGCATTTCTTGAAGACTTTAGGTCTGGCCCTTCAACATCCCGGGTGGTCCCATTTCCTGACACCTTAGTCAACCTTATCACTCAGAAAGCTTGGAAGGAGCCTGATGTGGCAGAGCTCATTTCTAAAAAAAACAGAAGTTCAGATGCCACCAAAGACAGGAAGTTCTGGGCCAAGAGTCCCCCCTGTAGATGTCATGATAGTAGCAGCAGCTACTAAAAAGGAACTATCTGATGAGAGTTTCTCTGTTCATCCCCCTAAAAAAAGAGTATAGGACTTTGGACAGATTGAAGAACTGGACATATACTTCAGCCACTTCCTTTGTTTGTTTGCTGAACTATAGGGCTCACTTAACATGTTTCCAGAGAGATTTGATTAAAGAACTTTCACATTCTCTGGTGCATACCTTATTAGTGGATGTCCAAAAAAGAATGGAGTCCCTGTTATCTACCCTACAATCCACCTTGAATGTAACCATGAGGTTGCTTTCTAATGCAGCAGAGGATGGAGCCCATGCAGCTGATACTGGCATTTCAATGTGTCATCATGCCTGACTGCAGCTTTGTGACTTTGCAGAAAGCTTCAGAGCATCTTTCACTAATGCCCCATATGATGGTTCCACTTTGTTTGGACTGAAGGTTAAGGACTGCTTACCAGAAGTGAACAGGACTGTTGCCATTGGAATCTATTTTCCAACTCCTCAGAGATCTTTTTAAAGGTAAACAGGGGGAAGAAAAATGTAGTTGAAAACAATTTCAAAGTTTTTACCAAGACACGTATGAGGGTAGGTCTTTGAGAGGCAGAGGTGGAGGCAATCCCATGGAACATCACCCCAGGGCAGAGGCAGCCCATAAAATCAAGGATCTGATGTCATTTTTATTTATTCCTCAATTGACGGGTTTCGGATCCAACTTGAATCCAACTTGGTCGTGCCTTCCAGATTCTTGTATCCAAACTCTCAAGCCTCTCCCTTTTCCCATAATGCCCTACCAGCCTAACTTATCTCAGATCTTGCTTGCTGCCATATCACTACAGACACAGATCCTGTTGGTGTTTTCTAGGGTTAAACAGTGAGCCTTTTCAACTTTTTCCTTCAGTAGGCTATCCTCTGAATTACTTTCACCTTCCTCCCTTTATTCCAGAATTTTTTTTTTCTTTTATTCAAGTCCTCTTTCTTCTGTGACTTTTACCAAGACCTTAGCATTTCCTTCCAGTACCATTTTTGGTACTTCAGCTTTTTTTTCTTTAGATCCATTCTAGTATGCCCTTGACTACCTGATTCAGACGCCCACAGGGACTGCATCTATTGCTTAGGCACTGCCTATTTAGATGCAAATTGAACCATTTGTGCTGGCTTCAACAACAGGACATTCATGAATAGATCCAATAAGCTAGTTTTGAAGAGTCTTCTTCCTTCTCCTTCTTCTTCCTCTTCTCCAGCTAGGGCTGAACCCCCCCTAAAATATCTGACAAAAGGAATCCTGACTCAGTTTCCAAAGACAATGAGCCTAGAAAGAGATCTCCCAATTCTGCAACTTCTTCATCTCCATCCTCAGAGCCATCAGCAAAAATATCAAAGAAGTCAGATCTGACAACTACAGATTCTACTGCTTCAAAAACTAAAAGTATTTTGCATCCAGTCACCTCTTCGTTCATTGGATCCAATAACTTCTCATCTCCCTTCCCCATTTTTGTAGTAGTTTCGACATAAGCACTGAAGGCCACCATTCACTAGCTCCTCACTCAGGTCTTCCAGGAGTTTATCCAAGGCTGAAGTGAATAGAATGGTGAAAAAATTCCTCAGAGCTCAGATCCAGATGGGGTAATTCTGTCTCTATCTTCCATCAGATCTGTGAGCCTGCCCATGACTAGTCCTCCTTTAATTTCTCCTTATTGAATCTGGGCTGTGGTTTCAGAACCCACAGAACTGAGATCCCTGGGGTGTCCTCACTGGATCTTTAGACAGATCATTCTTCAACTACTGTCATTTCCCTAAGTCATCCAACTCTGAGCCTTTTGGAGCAGGAAGACTCTCAGAGCCAAAGCATTGGCACTGTAGCTGGAGGACCAGAGTTGACTCTGACATTGTTGGAACTGTCACTGCCCCTTGGAGCTTCAGCTCTGGTCAGCTTGGGTACAACTTCATCCTCTGGTGGAGGGCTTATATGTATTAAGTGGTCGACGGTGCAGGAGATTTCAGCTCAGCTACCTCCAGCTTCTGTCTAAAGGCATGCTGCCTTTAAGATGGTGGAGAGAGCATGTAAAAGGAGACACTTGGATTCCCCTCAGGAATCTCTCACTGAGGACACAGATTTCAATGAAAGGGAAGGGTCCCCCAGATCTCCACCTGAAGACTTCTCCTTTGAAGATATTCTTGAACTCCTAATGCAAAAAGGTTGTTGGTTTTTCAACACCCCATCCCAAGAGGGGTCTGTGTTCTTAGAGGCTTTTGGGTCTGGCCTGGCTACATCTTGGGTGACCCCCCCCCAAGCTAAACTTATAGACCTCACCTCACTCCAGGCATGGAAGGAACTGGATACAATGGAGTCCATCCCTAAGCTCCCAGACAAATTCTTAGCCACCCCAAAGGACAAATCACACTGGAGAAATGGGGTCCCCGTTGATGCCATGGGTGTCACACCAGTCTCTAAGAAAGAACTTGCAGAACAGAGCTCATCTTTTCATCCCCCTAAAAGAGAATCTAGGGCTGTGGACAGATTTGGCAAATGTGTTTATGCTTCTGTGACCTTTGCTGTGTGCTCGTGGAATTACTTGGCACAGTTCATAAGATTGCAAGGAGATTTCACTGAGGAGCTCTCTAAATCACTTTCTGGGCCCATATATGCAGAAGACCAAAATAGAGTTTCTTTGCAACTGACCACCCTTCAATCTGTAATTAATGCATCCACAAGGCTGATTTACCATGCTGCAGAAGGTACTTCAAAGACGGCAGGTTCAGGTATAGCCATTAGGAGACATGCCTAGATGTGCCTTTGTGAATTTGCGGAGCCCTTCAAATCTTCATTCATCAGTGCTTCATTTGATAGATCTTACTTATTTGGCATGAAAGTAGAATAAATGCTATCCAGAACTGAACAAGAAGGAAAGCCCTTGTCTGCCATAGGGGTATGTTTTTCTACTCCTCAAAGACATGTTTTTTAAAATTAATGAGGACATAGAAAGACGTGGTTCCAAAAATCCCTGGGTCCTTTCCAAGACTCATGAGGTGATAGTTCTCCCAGAGGCATAGGGGGCACTCTAACAGAAGATACTGCCCCCATGGCAGCGGAGGCCCACAGAACCAGACATTCCAGGATTCCTTCTCAGACAAACCCTACCAGCGGTCATGAAAAGTGGCCCAATTATTGCCTTATGGAGGCAGTTGGGGGGGTTGTCTTTGCACCGAAAAGCCTGGGCATTCATCAAAAAAGATTCTTGGGTGCAGAGAATTATATCCAGAGATTATATCATACCATTCCCCCAAATTCCACTTGCATTGAATGAAAATAATCCCCAATGCTCCACCCAGTCTGAGGGATATGGCAGCATTAGAAATAGAAAAGCTGCTCAGAAAAAGAGTCATCGGGGAGATTCCCCCAGATGTGACAGGATCTGGAACTCACTAAAGATTCTTCTTAGTGCCAAAGAAGACAGGGACATGAGATTCATCCTGGATCTCAGCAAGTTAAACAAATATGTGAAATATTCAAGGTTTTGGATGATCTTGGTTCAGTCCATTTTACCTCTACTGTGAAAGGACAGTTGGGTGTGCTTGATAGATCTTTAGGATGCATACTATCACATCAAAGTGAACAGGTGCTTCTAGAGCTATCTGTGCTTCCAGCTGGGAGCCAGTCTTTTGACCTCACCACAGCCCTCAGGGTGTTCACCAAATGCATGGCAGTGGCAGCAGCTCACCTGCGACTGCTGGGATTTGGAGTTTTTTCATACCCAGACTACTGGCTCCTAACTGCCCCATCCAGGCATCTACTTCTACAGGCAAGGTACTACTTGTTCCAGTTGTGCCTTCTTATAGCCACACAGTCTGTTGCAGCAAGTTTCAACTCACATCTACACAGAGTTTGGAGTTCATAGGTGCTCATCTAAACACAGTCACATAGATAGCCTCTCTTCCACCTACACAAATTCAGACACTCAGATCCAAGGTTACGAAAGTGATCTCGCACATATCTGTGTCAGCACATGTAATCTTGCAATCATTGGGGTCCATGGCAGTAGCTATCACCCTAGTTCCCTTGGTAAAGTTTTAACATGCAGATTCTGCAGTGGACTCTATCAGTACCGTGGTCTATTCTTCGGTAGCCTTTATCCATCCCTGTCAAGATCACTCAATCTTGCAAAAAAATACCTTCTTTGGTGGCTTCACTTGTTTGAAGTTTTCTTAGGCCATCCATTTGTTCTTCCCCTTCCCATAGCCACAGTGACCATGGAGTTGGGAGGACACTACTTGGGATGGACAATACAAGATATGTGGTCCCCAGAAGAGGCCAAGATGCACATCAGTGTTGTGGAAATGAGAGCAGTCCTCCTACTGTTGCAGGCCTTTCAAGACATTCTTCTTTCCAGGATGATAGCTGTTCAGCTGGACAGTATGTCTATTATCTGGTACATTGAGAAATGGGGGGAACCACATCTTACCCACTATGTCGAGAAGTACTGAGAGTGTGGCAATGGGCAGTCTCTTCCAGCTGCTTTGTTATAGTAATGCACAGACTTGAGAAAGCCAACTTGATTGCATACAAACTAAGCAGGTCCATTCTGATGCCTCGTGAGTGATCTCTCAATGTCAAAGTGGCAGAGAGAATTTTCTGTTGATGGGGCCAGCCATGTTGCGACCTTTTCGTTTCTCCCCTCAACAACAAGAGCAGATCAAGGGAGTCTCTGTGATATGATCTAGTTCACAATTGGCCCTTTGGTCTTCTCTATGTTTACCCCGTGTTACCTGACACATCCAAATTTCTGCAGAAAGCATACTAGTTGAAGAGCACAGATGTTATGTTATCCTAGCTTGGCTTCATTCTTGCTGGTTGGGTTCGGAACTGAGCATCGGTTCCGACTCGGCTGCATACTAAAGCTCGAGATCTCTCACTGGTTCGAGGCTACACTATATGCCATGATGCCTAGCGGCTGTTCCCCAAATCTCGTTCGCTGCTTGCAGCTTCGAGATTGCTCTTCATTGGCTCAGGCTAAGTGACTTTAATTTTTTGGTATTTCATTGTGGTTATAGTAAATTTTCTAATTGCTCTTTCTTTTTACACAGCGTAATTCTCCTTCTTTCAGCAAGTCTTCTTTCTATCCCTGGCTATTGACTTAACTTGAACTTCTTCTTTCTTCTTAAGACCTACTTAGTGCTACCGAGAGGAATCTGTTTTAGTTAGAGGATTTCCTCTCCCCTTTTCCTCCTCCAGTTTTTGCTGTTTAAGTTAAAGGCACCTCCTCAGTTAGGGGAGTGTGTCGTTTAAGTTAGAGACCCTCCTCTAACCTTTTCTTCTTCCCTACACCTGTCTTTCTTAAAATAAAAAATAAAAAATAAAAAAAAAAAAGATAAAAAGATATATATATATATATATATATATATATATATCTATCTATATATATATATATATATATATATATATAGAGAGAGAGAGAGAGAGAGGCCTTACTATCCTTGCTTATTGTGAAGTGGTATTTGTTACCAAAGTAGTTGCTGTTTATTTTCTTGACTTTAATACCTTTGTGTCAGGATGTCTGAAGAAGTTAATCAGTCAGGATTTAAAAAGTGTGATTTGTGCACACAGAAAATATCTCTTACTGACGGTCACACCAGCTGTGTGTACTGTCTGGGTGCTGTCCACCTACAGGATTCCTGTTTGATCTGTCATGGGTTCATTTCCAGGGACTTGCAGGAAAGGAAACACAAACTTATTCTCAGAGGTTTATTGAACAGACCCTTTGATACAGTTGAAGGCAGTCAGGCTTCAAAAATCATAGACAAAACTCCAAAAACTTCTTCAGCTCCGGGCTCAGAGTCATCGAAGAGACATGATCAGCCTATTTCTTCAGAACCAATACCTAGCGGCTCCGACAAACAAATCTACTACGGCTCCACCTGTGTCTTTGGAGCCATCAAGTAGTAAAAAAAGAAGCCGGTCAACGTCATTGGAACCGATTTGGTCAGTGCTGCAGTCTCCCTTACTTCAATCTGTGGCTGGTAGCCATAAGTCCTCCAGTTCCTCTCATTCCTGTCAGTGCCTTTCAGATGATGATGTGGACCGAGTGGTGACAAAGTTGCTTTATACACCGGCCTTGGCCAAAATTCTTTCCAGCCCAGCCCAGCCCAGAAGGGCATGGAGCCGACTCCAATAGTGTCTTTACCCTCAGTTCCTCCTCCGATTCAGTTGAGTTTGGAGCCAGAGTGCCTGGAAGTCCTTGTGGTGGAACCTTTGGTTCCGAAGTCCGGTCCGGAAGTTTCGGTGCCGATGTCAGCTCCGACCACTTCGAGATTTTCTTCTGTCAAAGGATCTGGGGGCCGAAACTCCCTCGTCGGCTCCAGGGGGAAAGTAGGACTGGACCCTTGTCAGATCTGACTCTTCCACTCAGAGCCTTGACGCAGGTCAGTTTGGCACCCACATCTGCCTCAGAGTCCTTGTCCTTGGTTTAGGGGAGATCTCCTGGCTCCTCAGACTGGGAGTCTCTCTCGGCCCCGGATTGGGGTTCCTTCGAGGTGATGAGGAGTGTGCTTTCCTCTGAGACTGCTCCACCCTTGGCTACACCTACTCTTCCCCCAAGGGCTCGGTGTCAACCTCTATATCACTCCTCCAACCCATGCATAGAAACCAAATTCCCCAGGATGCCCCAATGGTGAAGTCCTCTCTTCTGAAACCTGTCTGGAACATCCTCCCAAAGAGGTCCCTCGGAAGAGAACGTGTAAGAGGAAACACATAGACTCCCCTGAATCTGTCATGTCTAATACCGACTTAGAGGAAGAAGACAAAAATGCAGGACAAAGGCACCTCAAACAACCAGCAATCATCAGCTATTCAGCTCTTTAATAAAAAATGATGATAACAACCACAGTTCCACACTGAAAAATGTTGTTAAGCACTTTTCGTCTGGTTCAGTGACAAACTTCTTCAGGCAAATAACAGTAGGTACAACCTAAGTTATATACAAGAATGCACTTCCCTCCACCCACTAATTATTCCCTTATTCAATAAGTTAACAATTAATAATAAAGAAAGTCTCAACTCCTAAGCAAACTAAAATACAACCATTAAAAACTATTGAATCATCCTACAATATATACTATCACTACTCTCAAAATGTATAGTCTTAAAATATTATGCATGTAATTTTCCTTGATATGAAAAATAAAATATAATATATATGATTTAGAATTAAGTATTTACAGTTCTACCATGAACACTAAATAACCCTACATTCACTCTAAAAGTTAAGCATCAATTTTGTTTTTTTTGTTTTTTTTAATTTTTTAATAATTTAATAAACCTCATATTTGATCAACTACTATACTGGAAAAACTTGTGAGCATCAAATACCAACCATAAACATAATACAGGGCAACTTGTCACAATAGAATTAGCCTATGTAAATGAGTTATCTATTCAAACTTTTAAGTTTTAATAAACATTGGATAGAGCAACTGTCATTTATACCTGGGAAATGACAAACATCTAAACCAGTCTGTCACATTAATTATATTTTTTCCAGTAACAAAGATCTCGGACCTCCCCTTATTTCACCAGTTACATGGTCTGTTACTCTAAACATAAAGCTATATGTGGGGTTGGTTTTAATGTGAGCCACTAAAGCATTCTCAACCTTGCCTTTTTTAATGTAGTATAGATGTTCATACACCCTCTCACGCAGTCTTCGATCAGTTTTTCCTACATAGAATGTGGGGCATATATATTGTAGGATGATTCAGTAGTTTTTAATGGTTGTATTTTATTTTGCTTAGGAGTTGAGACTTTCTTTATGATTATATGTTAACTTATTGAATAATTGAATAATTAGGGGGTGGAGGGAAGTGTATTCTTGTATACAACTTAGGTTGTACCTGCTGTTATTTGTCTGAAGAAGTTTGGTCATTGAACCAGACGAAAAGCGCTTAACAACATTTTTCAATGTGGTACTGTGGTTTTTATCATCATTTTTTATTAAAGAGCTGAATAGCTGAAGATTGCTGGGTGTTTGAGGTGCCTTTTATCCTGCATTTTTGTCTTTTTCTACAGTTTGTGGTGTTGGTTCATTTTGGTATTTGGTTTGATGGCTAGCGGGATTAGCACCAACTCCCAGGATCTCTTCAATACCCAGGAAAGCCAACATGAAGGTGGGAACCTTACTATACTAATAGCTATGTTTTCCCAATGCTTAGACACTCTGGCGGAGCATCTAGATGCTGTCTTAACTACACCTAATTGTGTTTCTGGTGCTAAAAATTTTAATTTGGAGGTGGACACTTCCCAAGTAAGAAGTAAGACCAGTCATATCCCCCATTGGTCAAAATTCTGAGACTGTCCAGACTAATGGAGACCATATAGGCCATTTTGATTTTTCAAAATGGTTGAATTCTATTCCTGTACTGAATAAATTAACTAACAATGCATCTGGAACGAATGAGAAACTGTCTCAAGGAGCACCTACAATGGTAGCATCTGATTTGAAATTGCTGGATGCTAAATTTTTTAAGACTAAAAAGTTATAGTTGGAAACAGCCTATTTTAGTGAATGCCTGAAAGAGGGAGTTGACCCAAAAGGATTAAGATCATGGCAATATCCTACAGGTCTACTCCCAGGCTCCCCTTTTCAAAAAGATTTGCTGGACTTGTTTAACAAGTATGGCTCTGAATTAATGCAACTTATCAGTAAACATTATGTTAATATGGCTAACTGTCTGAATGATGATATCAAGGTTATCAATGCACACATCTGTGATTCTGTTGAATTTTCTCAGTACAGATATGATTATAACAGATGCTTTGAAAGCATTGACAAACATATGGACAAGTTAAAGCTGACTAAGCTTAAGAAACTGCAATGGGACATTCAGGCATATGCCTGTGGCACAGCCTATCCTACTCCCCCTTGTTCTCAGAGCCAGAATGGTTCAGCCCAGTGGAGGATGGCACCTGTACATTCAACGGCAATGGTTTCCAACAGTCAGAATCAATGGATGGAGCAACCAGGGAAACAACTAGACGAACTGGATGATTTTTCTACCATTGAAATTAATCCTTAACATGATGACCAGGTTTTTTTACAAGAGGGCTCCAACCAACAAACAACTATAGGACACGAGAGTCGGAAAGGGAGGAATGCCCAACAACAACAAAAAAACAGCAATACCAGGAAAAAGAGGTAACTCCTCATGAAGCCAACACTGGTTTGAAAAGAGATTTAATGGTTTCAGGTACTGTGGTTTTGAATAACATTAACAGCATTAATTATTTGTTTAAATCACCAAGCAGTTCTCACTGATTTTCTAAATCTTCTTGTCCATTGAACTCTACAACTGAACGGGTACAGTTCCCATCTGTAAATGTTAATTTTAGTAATAAGAGCGACTTGTTTATTAGCATGGAGGCTTCAGCAGACAATTTCTTAAAAACGGATGACTTTAGGGTCGAGTTAGTTGATAAGAATGTTATTTTGGATGGTCATTTTAGCGGTCATCCAAATAATACCGGACAGCATTTTAATAGACTACCTAAGGGGAAAACAACATAAATGGGAGGGAAGGGAGATGTGAATGAGGAAGCGACAAGTACCCATCATGTTTATACAATGGAGAGTGGTTTTATGGAGCCACCTGTTTTTTCAACAATAACTAAAGCTGAGTATTCAGGGATTTGTGAACCTATGAAGTTTAGTTTACCAACTATGACTGTATTGAATAGACCAGGACCGATGATAGATGTTCCCTTGTTCCAAGTTTTACATTTTACTAGTTCTGATAATTGTGATGGTTTGAATTTAGCTGCTAACACCCCCCCCCCCCGAGAGACGCAATGATCAAAATAGCGTCTACTACTTGGGATGAATCTGTTTTAACATTGACCCAAGGTACAAATATAGTGTTAGACGTACATTTAGCATCAGATGTAAACCCAGAAGTGAGTGAACATGGGGTTCCCCTGTTGACTTTAATTAAAAACAGGAGAAGTGATTTCACTATTTATAATTTTACATCATATCAGATCGAACCCAGTGCAGTAGAATTGTTAGCAAAGGGATTGTCCTTTGTGCCCACCAAATCTATGGACATTGTACATACAATTTTAGATTTGAAACAATTTGCTAGGAAACTAAATTTACAAGTTTTGTTTAAAGGGGAACAAAGGGGTACATCTGAATATCATATTTCTAGTACCTTCAACCCTATTAGCCACCCACTACTATCAACATTTGAGAAAATTTGTGAAATTCACCTTAGAAAATTACATTCTGAGAAATGGAACCAGGTTAAGAATGTAGATAGAGAAGATTGGGCAGCCTTTATTGATTTTTGCCACTTGCCTATAAGAACATTCAAACCTGATAAGGGAGGTGGACTAGTGGTAATGGAGCAAGACTGGTATGTTCAAAAGATGAGTGCTTTGTTGAACACTGACACATATATTAAAGTTAGTCTGAACGAATTCAACATAGCATACAGGAAAACAAAAGAACACCTGAATGATTTATTCATAGAACAACTTATAGACCTATCTTTGTTGAACTAATTATCCATGCCAGATCCAAAGACACCAGTGTTATTTTGACTACTGAAAATACACAAATCTCTAACTGATCCACCTATGAGACCCTTAGTTGATGCTCGCCATAGTATAACTTACCCATTGGCGAAAGTAATAGACAACAACCTGAAAAAATATCTACCAGATGAAGAACAGATTTGTAAAGACTCGTGGTCTTGTTTAAGTAAACTAGACTCTCTGGTATTGGAAGATGAATGTAACTTTTTAATTTAACTATTGATGTTAGAGATTTGTATACTTCCATCCCCCAAGAAGAAGGTATTTATTGGGTTCTCCATTTTTTGAACATGAAAGGCGTCCCTGATAGCAAGATCAGGCTAGTTAACATTTTACTGGATATAGTGTGAACAAACAATTTCTTTATGTTTGATGATCAACTATATTTACAAAAAATAGGGGTGGCAATGGGGTCCCCATGTGGGGCCAGCTTTGCAAACTCAGTGATGGCTGTTTGGGAAAAATAATTAATTCTCTCGCAAAGTCATTTCATAGAGAAATTCTTCCTTTGCACATGTTTTCTGGATGGTATTCTCATTTTATACAAGGGGAGGTTGGAAGAAGCAGAAAGGTTTGTGGATTATTTAAATCAAACTGCCACATTCTTAAGGTTTACACACACCTTCAGTACAGAGACCATAGCATATTTGGACACTGAAGTGTTTAAGGTCTCAATGCGGAAGGAACTGGCAGCTAGGATTCATGGGAGAGATACATTTTCCAACACGTATTTATACTTCAGTAGTTCCCATCCTTTCCACCAGAAGAAATCTGTAATGAAAGGACAGTTAGTACGAGCGGCGAGGATGGTAACTATTGATAGTGAATTTATAGCAGAATGTAATAAGATAGCTGAAATGTTCCTAGCTTGGGGTTACCCAGGGGACCTTATTAATGAAATGGTTGAAGTGACGTACAAAAGATCTAATGGGTTTTATAGACCATTATTACAGGATACTCAGTCAACAAGGAATAAGATGATCAGTATTCAGAAGGGTGATAGGTCATCAGTGCCATTTACCCTAACCTATAGCCCCAAGATTGGCCACATTATTTCAATCATAAGGAAGAACCGGGACTTGTTAAACAACAATTTGGAATTACGTACATTGTCAGGTTTATGCCCCTCATTTACATTTAAGAGGGGTATGAATTTGAAAATTTTATAGAAATGAGACAGCACAAAGTTATTAAGAACCCAGGGATAAGTAAATGTGAATCATGTAAGTTTTGCAGGCATATGACTATAGGATATTTATTTAACATCAGGGATAGTAGTTATAAGACTCTATCAGGAAAGTATAATTGCAATTCAAGCTATGTAGTGTATCTTGCTCAATGTAATCTATGCCCCGCATTCTATGTAGGAAAAACTGATTGTAGACCTGCTGAGAGGGTGTATGAACATCTATACTCCATTAAAAAAGGCAAGGTTGAGAATGCTTTAGCGGCTCACATTAAAACCAACCCCACACATAGCTTTATGTTTCGAGTAATAGACCATGTAACTGGTGAAATAAGGGGAGGTCCGAGATCTTCGTTACTGGAAAAAAGAGAATTAATGTGGCAAATTGGTTTAGATGCTTGCCATTTCCCAGGTATAAATGACAGTTGCTCTATCCAATGTTTATTAAAACTTTGAATAGATAACTAATTTACATTGGCTAATTCTATTGTGACAAGTTGCCCTGTATTATGTTCATGGTTGGTATTTGATGCTCACAAGTATTTCCAATATAGTAGTTGATTATATATGTGGTTTATTAAATTATTAAAAAATGTTTTTAAAACAAAATATTTGTATATAACTTAGGTTGTACCTGCTGTTATTTGCCTGAAGAAGTTTGGTCATTGAACCAGATGAAAAGCGCTTAACATTTTTCAGTGTGGTACTGTGGTTGTTATCATCATTTTTTATTAAAGAGCTGAATAGCTGATGATTGCTGGGTGTTTGAGGTGCCTTTGTCCTGCATTTTTGTCTTTTTCTACAGTTTGTGGTGTTGGTTCATTTTGATACCAACTTAGAAGAATCGTAAGGGTTTGCACGGTTGCCCTCTGAGGATGTCTCATTTTCAGACATCTTAGAGATCCTGAAACAGAGAGGTGGCTGGAAAGCCATTTCCCCATCTGAGTATTAGTTGGTATATCTGGAGGCATTTGGTTCTCGACTTTCCAACTCTTGGGTGACTCCACCTTTTGATCAGCTGCTGGGTGTGGTCAGTTGGAAGGCATGGGGCTCTCCAGAGTCTGTGGAGCCAGTTCTGAGGAGGCCAAACAAATTTATCATACCCCTGCAGGACAAACAGTTTCTAACACAAGGAGTCACGGTAGATGCTATGATGGTGGTGGGGGCCACTAAGAAGGAACTCACTGAAACTTCTCCATCTGTACACCCACTGAATAAGGAATCTCGTACAATGGACAGATATGGGAAGCATATGTTTTCTACAGTGGCCTTTACCCTTAGGTCACTGAATTACCTCTCACATTTTACCTGCTTGCAGAGGGATCTCCTTAAGGAGTTAGGAGATACCCTACAAGGTGCTACAGCTCAGGGGTTATCTGACAAAATTAACTCTCAGCTTGCGACCTTAACCTCTATTACTAACTCATCCATGCACCTCATTTCCTATGCAGCTGATGGGGTGAGTAGGGCAGCAGGTACAGGAATAGCTCTGATTTGCTGAACCCTTCAAGTCTTCCTTTATTGATGCCCCTTTTGATGGCTCGTCCCTGTTCAGGCCAAAAGTGAAAGAGACCCTAACAAGGAGTGAGCAGGATGACAAGGCACTTTCTGCTGTGGGAGTATGTTTTTCTGCCCCAGCAAGGCCCTATCCCAAGGGTAAGAAGAGTGGAAAGATTTGGTTCTGGAAATCCAAGGGAGCCTCACTAGACACTCGTGGTGATTTTTCCCCCCAGGGGCAGAGGGGGAAATAACAAATGAAGACACCACCCATGCAGCAGAGGGGTCCGCAGAACCAGGGTGACAGAGATATGTTCTCGGGTTGACCCTTCCAGCACTCCTGAAAGGAAGCCCACCTGCCCATCTCTGGAGGTGGGAGATTATCACTGTACCCGAAAGCTTGGCTAGACTTAACAAGACCAATGGGTACAGTCCATCATATCCAGAGGATACAAAATTCCCTTCTCCTGCTCACCTCTCCCGTCAAATCCATCCCAGACATTCCACCCAATCAAAGGGATTAAGCAACCCTAGAGATCCAAAGGTTGCTAGAAAAAGAGCCATCCAAGAAGTCCCCACAGACCAAGTTGGATCTGGAATTTACTCAAGGATCTTTTTAGTTCTGAAAAAGACAGGGGACTGGAGACCAATTCTAGATCTCAGCAGACTAAACAAGTTGGTCAAAAATATGAAGTTCCGGATGGTAACGCTGCAGTCTATACTCCCTTTTTTGGGACAAGACAATTGAATGTGCTCGATAGATCTTCAGGATGCATACTACCATATAAAGAAGGTCAGGTGATCCAGAAGGTATCTGCGCTTCTGGCTGGGAGCCAGTCATTACCAGTTCAGAGCTCTGCCCTTTGGTCTCACTACAGCCCCCAGAGTGTTTATCAAGTGCATGGCAGTAGTAACGGCTCACCTGAGGTGTCAAGAATTCCGGGTGTTTCCATACTTAGATGACTGGCTCCTGACCTCCACCACCAAGCATCTACTAACCAGAACAAGAGACTCCACCCTTCATCTCTGATCTCAGCTGGGAATTATGGTAAACTTAGAAAAATCTGCCTTGTTGCCATCTCAGCATATTACCTTTATAGGGGCAGACTTAGACACAAGAAATATGGTGGCAAAACTGCCTTACAAAAGAGTACAGATGCTACACCACCAAGTCCCCATTCTAATCAAGAAGAAAAAAGTACAAGCCAAAGTTGTCCTCAAAGTCCTAGGATCAATGGCAGCAACAGTCACATTAGTTCCATTGGCACGTCTACACATGAGAATATTACAGTGGCTTCATTTTGCCCAGTGGTCTATGCAGGAGTTCCCTATGTCCCACAAAATACTCTTCATGAACACCTGCAGGAAGGACCTACAATGGTGGCTTCACTCTGACCAGGTAACTATAGGCAGACCATTTGTACCTCCCCATCCCATAGCCACAGTGACCACGGACGCTTCCCAGATAGGGTGGGGGGGCATTATCTGGGACAGATGGTCCAAGGGACTTGGCAGAAATATGAGTACCACTTGCACATAAATGTCCTAGAGATGACAGTGGTACTTCTGGTGTTGGAAGCATTCCACAGCTCTCTACCAAAAGGTACTATTGCAATTCAAACAGACAATATGTCAGTGGTATGGTACATCAACAAGCAAGGAGGAACCAAATCCTACACACTATGTCGGGAGGCAGAGTATGGCAATGGGCAATTTCTTCTCAACGTTTTCTGACTGCAACGCATATCCCGAGGAAATCCAACATAATAGCAGACAGGTTGAGCAGAATAATCCTTATGCCTCATGAGTGGTCTCTAAATCAAAAGATTGTGAACAGAATTTTTTGCAAGTAGGACCAGCCTTGCTGCGATCTATTTGCCACATCCATCAACACCAAATGTAGCAGCTACTTTGCCCTAGTCTCTTCTCCAAGGGAGTCACCAAGGGATGCACTTGTGCACGATTGGCCCCCGGGACTTCTGTATGCCTTTCCTCCATTTCCGTTAGTACCCAAGTTACTCCAGAAAGCAAAGTCATTGAATCACAAGCTAATTCTCATTGCCCCATACTGGCCTCAACAAATTTGTTTTCCCTTCCTATGGCCCCATCTTCTGGAGGAGCCCTGTATTCTGGACCCGGTGCCGGATCTCCTGACTCATTAGTCAGAATGCCTCACCCCTCCCTTCAAAATCTCCAGCTGACAGCTTGGTTACTCCACTTCCAGTCTTTGCCAGGCTTCCAGATTTATCCCTGGCAATAAAGCACATTCTGGTTTCATCACACAAAAATACAACTAGTAAACTTTATGCAAATAAATGGAAGAGGATCTCTTATTTGACAGACAGAAACAACATAGACCCCTTTACAGCTCCTGTATCTGTGATTCTTGAATGCTTAACAGAAATTATTGATCAAGGTGCAGCAGCAGCCACAGTAAGAGTGCAACTTGCTGCTATTTAAAATTATCATGTAGGAGACATGGGGTCGAACATCATGTCTCATAGATTATGCAAAGCCTTTCTCAGGGGTACCTTTCTTCTAAGGCCCCCCCTTAAGACAGCCTCCGCCTCCATGGGACCTCTATTTGGTATTATTGTCTTTGACCGCACCTCTCTTTGAACCAGCCTCCTCGTGCTCACTAAAGTTCTTATTTTGGAAGACAATCTTTTAAACAGCAATTACCTCTGCCAGAAGAGTATCAGAATTGCATGTTCTGTCTATTTGTTCTCCCTATTTAATCTTTCATACACTCAGGACAAATCCTTCCTTTCTACCAAAAGTTTGTTCTGAGGCCAATTCGAACCAGTCTATTGCGTTACCTGTATTTTTCCCTAATTATGGCAACAAGGCAGAATACAAGCTTCATCAGTTGGACGTGCATAGACAACCATGTTTTTACATACATAGAACCAAAGAATTTCAAAAATCCGACCAATTCTTCGTGTCTTTTTCAGACAATAGGAAAGGTGTTGCAGTTTCAAAGGACACCTTATCAAAATGGCTCACAGATACCATCACATATGTCTATAACCTGTATAACAAACAGCTGCCAGGCAAAATTACAGGTCATTCAACTAGAGCCATGGCTACTTCTACTGCCTTCCAAGCTAAACTCCCTTTGGACTCAATTTGTGCAGCTGCCACATGGGTCAACCTGCATACCTTTATTACTCATTACAAAGTAGATGTGGCCATTGGAACAGGGCTTCCTTTGGATCCAGAGTTCTGAAGAGTTTATTCTCTTGAGCCACCCAAGATGAAGGTGCTAGGGATGCTGTCCCAACCAGCAAGAATGAAGGCGACATAGGACAACATAAAATAAAGAAATCATGTACTCACCATAATGTTCCATGTTTGTTGTCCATGATCTTGCCTTCATTCTTGCGACCCAGCCTCCTTTCCCCCTTCCAAGAGGATCAAGGGGAACTATAAGTTGGCTATAGGTGCCGGACTCTCTTCATACCTGTTTCAGAGTAGAGGCAGTGCATCTATTCCATTTTGTTTTATGGGATGAGTTGGTATAGTCTTGTGTTAGTTCTCAAATGAGATCTGGGGAACAGCTGCTAGGCATCATAGGGTATAGTGTAGCCTCAAGCCAGTGAGAGCTCTCGAGCTTTAGTATGCGGCCGTGTTGGAACCGATGCTTGGTTCCGAACCCAACCAGCAAGAATGAAGGTGAGATCATGGACAACAAACATGGAAAATTATTGTGAGTACATAACTTCTTTTTATCCTCTTTGTACCTTTTTGGCTCATCTTCTACATCCACCCTCATACTGGATTCCTATCCAGACCTCCTGTCTCACCTGACAGGGATGACTCATCAGGATATAACAGGCCTCAAACTGACCGCATGGTTTTTCCAATTCCACTGATTGCTAGACTGCCCAGGTTTCCACCCTGGTCCTCTATATCTTGTTATCTTCTCATAAAGCTTCTACTGGGAAGATTTACAAAAATAAATGGAAGGGATTTATGTTCTGAGCCCTTAACAGGGATCTGGACCCCTTTTCTATCCCTGTACCAGCTGTACATGACTTTTTAGCTTCAATTTTCAGTGAGGGGGCTAGCTTTTCTAGTTGGCTGCCATTTCACACTTCCATCTAGGTGAAAATAATTCTTCCTTAACTTCCTCTAAATTATGCAAAGCATTTCTTAAAGAAGCCTTTTTACTTAGACCTCCACTAAAGGATCTTACTCCTCCTTGCAATTTAACTATCTTGCTTCAAGCTCTGACCCAAGACCCCTTTGAACCTTCAACCAGGTCAGACCTTACAATTTTGTCTTGGAAAAACAGTTTTCTAGTCACTATTAAATCAGCTAAATGAGTATCCGAACTCCAGGCTCTATCTTTCAAACCTCCTTACCTGGTTTTCCACAAAGACAAGGTTTCCTTACAGGCCATCCTGTCCTTTTTGCCTAAGGTAGCTTCTGAACCTAATATCAACCAGGTCATGAAGCTCCTGGTTTTCTTTACAAACTTTCAAACAAGGGAAGGTGCATGCTCCATTGTTTGGATGTGCATAGATAACTTTGTTTTTTTCTCCATTGAACCAAAGATTTCCAGAAGGCTGACCAGTTGTTTGTATCCTTCTCACTTAACAGATGGGCAAGTGAGCTTCTAAACTTACACTGACCAAATGATTAACCAATTGCATCTGTTTTGTTTGTAGTAAAAGAGGGTTGTCCTTGCCTAAGCCTCCTAGAGCTTATTCCACAAGGTCTATAGCTGTATCCTTAGCCTTTTGGTCAAGAGTTTCCATAGATAAATTTGTGCAGCTCCCACTTGATCCAATGCTCATACCTTTTATTGCTTATTACAAATTGGATTTGGTTTCTAGGAACGGAGCTGCTTTTGGCTCTGCAGTACTCTGAAATATCCTTCTATGAGGAACTCCCAAGGTTCATGTCACTGGGGACTCTAGCCCATCAGCTGAGGAATGAATGAAAATGAGAGCATCGAATAAAAGAGTTATGTAGTCACCATAATATTACATCTGTGTTGTCCAATTTCATTCTTCCTCAACTTCTTGCCCTACTAACTTCCTTTTTCCTTTGCTCTTGGAGAGACAAGGTTATCACTTTGGGAACTGTTGTTCTTTGTTTGAGCTCCAGCTCTTCTATACCATTTTGAGCTCCCTTAAGTTATTATCCATTGACTTCTATGGGCAGCAAACTTGATCTTAGGCATCTTAGGCTGTCGGGGCATTATGAGTAAATGGAGGAGCTTGTGAGTTTGGATCTGAGGATCTGGAAGAGGCTAAAACCCATCAGTTGAGGAAGAATTAAAATGAACAACACAGATGTAACTTTATGGTGAGTACATAACTTTTTTTTCCATGGTCTATTCATAGAGAAACATTTCCTGCATCCCTGAATGCTTGCATGACTGCTGACTTCTGGAGGTAGTTAAGGGATGCTTTTCCTTACACCATCTAGCCTTGCAAAACATAACTCAAGATTCATGGGTGCTGAAAGAATTGATAAGACTGTACTGTACTGTACTGTAATTAACTGGAAACAACTGAAATGAGACTGCAAACAGAAGTTATATACTCACCATAACATTCCATGTGTGTTGTCCATCTCACCTTCGTTCTTTACTGGTTGGGTTTGGAACCGATTCTTGGTTCCAACTCGGCCTAATGCAAAGTTCGAGTTCTTCCACTAGCTTGTAGCTAAACCCTATCCCATGATGCTCTTGGAGAGTTCCCCAGATCTTGTTTGCAGATAAAGCTACTTAAAGGTCACTGAATAAGTGATAGATCAATGAAGAAGTTCAAGGACATTACTAGTCAATTTTTACCAGCTCGGTCCACCAGGAGCAAAAGGCTGGCGGCAGGAGGGTGGGATGTAAGAATGAAGGTGAGATGGACAACACACATGGAACATTATGGTGAGTACACAACTTCTTTATGTGATGTTGTCCTATCTCCCCTTCATTTTTTACTGATTGGGACAGCATCCCTAGCACCATCTTTCTTGGGTGGCTAAAGGCAGAATATTCAACAGTGGACCCACTTTGTAATGAGTG
Organism: Protopterus annectens; assembly: GCF_019279795.1. Taxonomy (NCBI): domain Eukaryota; kingdom Metazoa; phylum Chordata; order Ceratodontiformes; family Protopteridae; genus Protopterus; species Protopterus annectens. The sequence goes on along the minus strand of NC_056733.1, from coordinate 839,839,318 downwards.
TTAAAGGTATGATGCCTTGCCCATGTTGCAGCAGCAAAAATGGTGTCGATATGTAATCTAGCTCTAAAGGCAGAAGAGGTTGTAATGGCTCTTGTAGAATGACCTTTCACTTTATGAGAAAGTTATTTGTTTTTTGACTGGTAGATAAAGGTGATACAATCTGATAGCCACTTTGAAAGTGTGACTTTTGACACAGGAACATCCTTTTTTTGAGTCTGAAAAAGATACAAATAACTGGGCTGATTTTCTGAAATCCCTTGTTCTATGTAAGTAAAAACATAATTGCCTATGCACATCCAGTTGGTGTAGCATATATTCTGCTTTGTTGCCATAATTAGGGAAAAAAACAGTTAATTCTATGGACTGATTCAGATTAAATTCTGAACATACTTTGGGTAAAAAGGATGGATTCATTCGTAGGGATCTTTGTGGAAAAGCATGTAAGAGGGACAGTACTTGTAACTCAGAAAGTCTTCTTACAGAGGTAACAGCTATCAAGAGAATAATTTTCCAAGTAAGATACTTGAGGTTGCAGGATGATGCTGGCTTGAAAGGGGGAAGGATCAAACATGACAAAACAAAATTTAAGTCCCATGGCGGTGGAGGGACTTTAATTGGTGGTCTTAATAAAAGAATACCTTTCAGAAAGGCTTTGCAAAGTTCGTGGGACATGAAGTTAGGGCCTGAGTCTCCCAAATGAAAATTAGATATGGCAGCCAGCTGGACCTGAATAGCAGCTGCAGCTGTCTCTTCATTAAACAGTTTTTCCATGAATTCAAGAATAGAAGCTATTGGGGCAGTGTGATTACTCAGGGCCCAGGAAGCACATTTCTTCCATTTGCTTTTATACAACCTTCTTGTCAAAGCTTTATGGGATGAGATCAAAATATGCTTCACTGATGTAGAAAGGTTAGGGAGCCTGGCTGTTGTTGGAATTGGAGCAGCCAAGCTGTCAACTTGAGGGTTTGGTGGGAGGGGTGGTGCATCCCTGATGCATGGGTCAGAAGGTCCAGAAGTGGGTCCAGAATCCACGGCTCCTCCTAGAGATGAGGTCACAGGAAGGGGAACCAGATTGGTTGAGGCCAGTATGGGGCGACAAGTATTAAGTTCCTTCCCAGGTGATTGGCTTTCTGAAGAACCTTTGGGATCAAGGGAAAGGGTGGAAAGGCATAGATCAGTGGTGCACAACCTTTTTGTGGGAAGGACCACTACAAGAATTCTTAATGCATCTGTGGGCCACCTCAAAAACGGTCTATATTATAACATCAAAGCTTCAGGTAGTCGAATACCTAAAGCTTGACATGTAAATAGTGAAAGCTGAAAATCGTGAACGGCCACTTCCGCAAATGTTTTAATAGGGAAAAAATTTGCTTGGCCGTTATAGGTTCATAGGTTGGTACTAGGCTATCAGCCCTAGGGCCTATACAAGCCTAGCCATAACAATTCCCTGGCTATTTCTTCCCACACTATTTACTTCCCTGGACCCCTGTCTAGCAGGGCAACTGACATGATCCCCAGGGTGAATTTCCTTTCTCCCATCCAATCATCAAGGTTCCTTTTGAAGAGGGCCAGAGAGGCACTCTGCTTGACATGTATGGGCAATCTATTCCAGAGTCTGGGGAGTCTCTGGGTCAGGAACCTATCCCTCCAGCATGTTTTGTTTATTGTGATGACAAGGTTTAGATCCCTGGAGCGTGTGGCTCTGAGTGATTGGGATTTCTTTAAGTGTAGCATGTCCAGCAGCTCTGGGTTTGACATGGCCTTGTATGTTAAGCAGAGATTGCCTCTGAGTAGACGATATGTGACAGAGTATAGCTGGAGTTTTTTAAGGTGGTCAGCATAGGGCATCTGCTTTAGGCCTGTGATTCTTTTAGTGAGGTATTTCTGTGGCCTTTCCAGTTGTTGCAGATGTCTTGAGAGGTACATACCAAATGGGGCATTGTATTCTATAATGGGTCTAATGAGGGATGAGTACAGTGGGACAATGACCTCCTTTTTTCTGGATGAAAAGCCCTTAGTGATGAGGTGTGCCACATAGAAGTATTTCCTGACTGTTGTGGCGATGTGGTTATCGAAGTTGAGACCACTGTCCACCTGTGTCCCTAAGTCTCTTATCACACTTTCAGTGTTTAGTTTACTGCCACCTATATGGTAATTCACGGATACATGTTTTTTCCCAAAGGGGATAACTATACATTTCTTGGCATTGAGCTTGAGCCCATGGCTCTGGCACCAAGCATCTGCTTCTGTAAGGCCCTTTTGTAGAGTATCCACATCATTTGGGGATTCAATAATGGCTCCCAGTTTGCAGTCATTTGCGAACTTTGTTAGCCAGAGTCCCTTAGTGTTGGCCTGTACTTCAGAGAAGTAGATGCCAAACAAGAGTGGTCCCAGGACTGAACCCTGAGGTACTCCACTTGTCACTTGTCTGGAGCTGGATTTGGAGTCTGCTACTTTTACAGTGTGGGTTCTTTCAGTAATCCAGTTAGCAACCCATTGGGTGACGTAGGGATTAATGCCCAGTTTAGTAAGTTTATCTACGATTCCAGAGTGGGGGATGGTGTCAAAGGCCTTGGCAAGGTCTAGATAGGCTGTGTGGACCACCTTACCCTTGTCCATGGCTCTGGAGACTGATTCAAAGAAGTCAATCAGGTTCAGGAGACAAGATCGGCCCTTCACAAACCCAAACTGGGTGGGGTCCAGTGTTTGAAGGTTGCCAATGTCTTTGTTTATAAGTTCCATGATAATACGCTCCATGGCCTTGCAGATAAGGCTTGTCAGACTGATGGGATGGTAGTTTCTGGGATCCAAGATGGATCCCCCCTTGTGGAGTGGGATAACTGTAGCTGTGCGCCACTCAGTGGGCATGAAACCTGAGGTGAGGCTATGATTAAACATGACACTTAGGTGAGGTGCCAGTTCATTTTGTAGTTCATGTAGTACACAGTCCGGGATGTCATCTGGTCCCATGGATGCTGTATTCTTAGCTTTAGAGAGTGCGTTTTTTACCTGTGTGGCCATTATTACCAGAATTTGGCAATCTTCCGGTATTGAGATGGGCCATTTAGGGGGTGAGAGGGGGTGAAGTTGGCACTGAATCGATCTGCCAGGATATTGGCAATATCCTTGGGATCAGTATATTTAATTATGGGGAATTTGCCCTTTTCTCCAATGTAGAGTGATCTCAGAGTTGGTATTTTTAGTTAGGGGGTTGTGGGGGGCACAGCCCCCCACATTGGGGTGTGGGGGGTGAAGCCCCCCACTTGATCCGGGTTTGAAAGTTTGTTTTTTTGTTTTGAGGCCAAGCGATTCCTTTCCCTGTGTGGAAGTGGCTGTTCATGGTTTTGAGCTTTCGCCATTTTCATGTCAAGCTTTAGGTATTCGATTACCTGATGCTTCGATGTTATAATATAGACCCCTCAAAACATAGTAAGTCATTACGAGTTAACAATAGGTACAGGTGACTGGCATTTTTACTTATGACAGCAGTCATAAAATTGTCTGTTTTCTACATCAACTTTGCGTTTAACTTTATTCTGGCTTGCAGCCATGACTTATTACAAACTCTTGAAGAAAGGTACTACTGTTACAGGCTAGAAGTTATAAACAACAAAGAATAGATGTTCTGTAGTCCTATCTCGCCTTCATTCTTACACATGGGTCCGGAGCCAATCCTCGGCTCTGACTCAGCCTATTAGCAAGCTCAAAGTCTTCTAGTTGGCTCATGGCTAGGTAGGTATCCCATGGTGCACCAGTATAATCCCCAGATCTCGTTTGCCACGTAGATGAGTTCAGATGTGCTTGTTCTTGACCATGGCTAAGTTTAACATTTTTTGCTATTTTTTCTAGATTACAGTTTAACTTTTTAAATTATATAGCCTTCACTAGTGTTGTACTATCATTAGAGTAGTTTTGCTCTTGCTGATATACCCTTTTCTTCAATTTAGTTAATTGTTGTTGAGAGCTAGTTGGCCATTGGCCTTATTGTTCTCCTTGGTATCCTGTGTGCCAGTTTGTTATATTTGATGGGCATTTTTGCCCCTAGTTGTTATTTGCTGTACTAGATTACCTTAGAGAATTTGGTAGTTCATAAGTTTGATAGTTAGTGTTTGCTGTTAAGGTGCGCATTTGCGCTCAATTTAATCTTCTGAGTACAGTGTTCTTTAGTGTGCGGTGTTATTAGTTTAGCTAGTTAGTTTTAGAGTAATCTGTCTAGGATTTTAGTCTGATATTTAGCTTAGTTGACAAGAGTTTTTGATATTTCAACCCTTTTGGTTCTATGACATAGATTTTGAATAAACGTTCCTCTAGTGGGAATTTGTTTCTGGCTTATACTTTGTGTGTGTGTGTCAAGTATATTTGGTAGTTTTAGACCTTTAGTATTCTCTCTTCTAGGTCCGTCTGAGTTAGAGGACCTAATTTTCTCTCTTTCTTCTCTACCCAGGGCTAGGCCCATTTGAGTTAGAGGACCTAGTCCTCATGGTTGTGTGCCCCTTTAAGTTAGAGGACCTAGTCCTCACTGTGTGTTTGGCTTGTGTCTTTTTGCAGTATTCCAGTGCCATGTCTAAAGAGACAAAGGATCATAAAACCTTGGGATTTAAGAAATGTGTGAAATGCCTTAAGAAGATGTCTATTACCAATGACCACAGTAACTGTGTGTATTGCCTCAGAGCCATCCATCTGCAAGGAACATGTTTGCTTTGCCATTCTTTCAGTGCCAGGGTCTTACAGGAGCGGAAAAACAAACTAATATTAAAAGGTCTCTTTAAGCCTTCTTTTGAGGAAGACTTGGCCAGTTCATCCTCCTACTCGAAATCTCATGGATCTAAAAAGGAAAAGGTTAAACCTTCCAAGAGGCATTCCCTGGTGCCATCCGGTGCCTTGGAACTGCCTCCCAAAATGTCGAAACCAGACAAGTCTTCTCCCTCCTCGGCTCCACTGATTTCAGAACCAATTGAGGTCATTGCTACTATGACTCCATGTCGGCCCCATGCATTTCAGAGCCGACTACTGATAGCAGACATTGGAGCTGGTCCACGGATCCATTACCGTTCTCCCCAACTTTAAGGTCCCCTATTTTACGGAGGTCTAGATCTCCTACACTGTCTTCCAGATCTTCCAGGAGCCTATCAGAAGAAGATGTGGAGAGAGTAGTGCTGAGACTCCTGAAGTTGACTGCCTTACCAAAAATGCTGTTGGCTCTGATCCAGTTGGTCCTAGAGCCACTTGAGTCCATTTCCCCTTCTGTGGTTCCTCCTCCGAGCCATGCTGGGCTTTTGGAGCCAGAGTGCTTGGTACCACTGGTTGTGGAACCCTCGGTTCTAGCTCCCCCTGAGGCTGTCTCGGAGCTGAGTTCCGCTCTGACACCTTTGGTGCTATCCGGAGCCAAAGCTCTCTTGTCAGCCCCGAAATGGACACTTGGACCTGGACCTCTTCGGTTCTGAGTCTCCCTCTCGGTGCATCAGCTAGGGTGAGCTCGGACCCTACATCTACCTTGGAGCCAATGGCTCTGGAGCCAATGACTTCCACAGTCCCCTCGGAGCCAGGGAGGTCTTCAGAACCGGAGAGGTCAGCCTTCGAGATGATGCAGAGTGTGCTGCCCTGATCATCAGCTCCACCCAGGGGTACCGACACTCTTCCCTCTTCGGCACCGACCTCCGTCTCAGCACCTACTCCCTCTCTAGACAGCAGAGACCTGCAGCCTCAGGAGCCCCTGGCTGGGGGACCCCACTCTTCTGAGACCTCCCTGGAATATCCTTCTGAGGAGTCCCTTCAGAAGAGAACATGCAAGAGGAGGCATGTAGATTCCCAGGATGAGTCTTTTACCTCCAACACCGACCTCAAGGAGTCAGAAGGGTCCCCCAAGTCATCCTCTGATGATGTCTCCTTTGTTGACATCTTAGAGATCCTTAAGCAGAAGTGCGGCTGGCCCACTGTTTCCCCCTTCTAATGAGAAGTCAGTGTACCTAAAGGCTTTTGGGTCTCAACCTTCAGTCACTTGGGTGTCTCCACCTTTTGACGAACTTTTAGATTTTGTTAGTCGAACGGTGTGGGAGCCTTCTGATGCTATGGAGCCGGTCCCCAGGAGACCCAATAATTTTTTGTCAGCCCCCAAGGAGAAGGAATTTTTGTCCAAGAGCATTCCTGTAGATGCAATGGTGGTGGCGGTAGCCACTAAGAAGGAACTAGCGGAGACTTCTTCATCTGTCCATCCACCGAGCAAGGAGTCTCAAATGATGGACAGGTACGAGAAATGTATCTTTTTGTCAGTGGCATTCACACTCAGATCACTGAACTACCTAACACATTTTACAAGGCTTCAGAGAGATCTGATCATTACAGCCGAGTGACGTCTCCAGGCGTTTTTGGAGTTACCTCCTACTGCGCCTCTAGGCGTCAAATATTGCCTGTTCATATTTCCATTAATAATTCCAAAACCATGTTACATACAAAGTATTAGAATATTTTATCTTGAAGCATACATGATGGAAAACACAGTTGTATTGATATATGATCTCTGTCAATGAGTATTTGTTAGAACAGTAAGGTGATAACTTTATTTTTTAAAGGCTGAAGCCACACCCACTGGGAGTTAAAGGTACACAGTCAAAAGACCTCTATTAGAGGGAATCAGTTAAGGAGTTGGGAGAGACTCTACAAGGTACATCTACTGAAGGAGTCCCTGATAAGGTGTCTGCTCAGTTTTCCACCTTGAATTCCTTTGTTAACTCATTCATGAGGCTGATCTCTTATGCAGCCAATGGAGCGAGCAGGGTAACAGGTTCAGGAGTTTCCCTTAGGAGGCACTCCTGGATGCGCTTATGTAACTTTGCAGAGCCATTCAAGTCTACCTTTACCAACTCCCCTTTTGATGGTTCTTCTTTGTTTGGACCTAAGGTAGAAGACACACTCACCAGGTGTGAGCAAGAAGGGAAAACATTGTCTGCCATGGGAGTACATTTTATTGTCCCCTCTAGACCATACCCCAAGGGTGAGAGAGGTGGTAAAATGTGGTTCAAGAAGTCCCAGAGGTTTTTCCTGGATGCACAGGGTGACTCCTCCTTCAGAGGCAGAGGAGGAGGAGCAAATGATAGACATTGCCCTAGAGGCAGGGGTGGGCCACAAAACCAGGAATGGCTGCAAATCATTTAGAGGCCGGCCCTATCAGCGCTCCTGATGTAGGGCCCGACTGTGCTTCTCTGGAGCCAGTTTGGGGTCGCATTTCTTTGTATCCAGAAGCCTGGCTAAGCATCACACAAGACAAATGGGTACAAAGAATTATCACCAGAGGTTACTCCATACTCTTTTCTTTTCCACCTCATGTTCTCAAGAGGATCTCGGATGTTCCACCTAATCACAGGGATCAAGTATCTGTCGAAGTGAACAAGTTGCTTGTAAACAGGGTCATCCAAACTGTCCCCACAGACAAGGTAGGGTTCAGAACTTACTCCAGATTCTTTTTGTGCCAAAATGTACAGGGGACTGGAGGCCCATCTTGGACCTCAGCAAATTAAACAAATCCATAAAGAAAGACAAGTTCCAGATGGTGACACTGCAGTCTATACTCCCTCTATTAGGGAAAGACACTTGGATGTGCTCAATAGACCTCCAAGATGTGTACTACCACATAAAAATGGACACAGCGTCAAGGAGCCATCTATGCTTCTGGCTCACTACCAGTTTTGTGCTCTGCCCTTTGGTCTCACCACAGCCCCCAGGGTGTTCACCAAGTGTAAGGCATTAGTGACAGCTCACTTGAGACATCTAGGATTCCAAGTGTTTCCATATCTGGACGACTGCCTCCTGACCACCTCCACCAGGCATCTGCTTCTTCAAACCAGAGACTCCACTATCCAATTTTGTCCACAGTTGGGGATTACTATAAATTAGGAAATGTCTGCCTTATCGCCCTCTCAATTTGTGATTTTTATAGGCACAGAAATAGACATAGTCGTCATGCTGGCTCGTCTTCCAGCAGAAAGAGCACAGAATTTCGTACAACGAGGCCTTCATCTACTCCCCCTCCAGAAAGTCAAGGCAAAGACAGTGCTTAAACTTTTAGGGACAATGGCCTCCACTATATTACTAGTCCCTCTTGCTAGACTACACATGCAGATTCTTCAATGGCTTCTATCATCCCAGTGGTCCTTCCAACAACTGCCTCTATCCCACCACATCATTTTAACAGAGTCTTGCAAAAAGGACCTCCATTGATGGATCCAACCCAACCAGCTAATGACAGGCACTACATTCCTTCCTCGCCAACCCATTGTCACTGTGACCACAGATGTCTCACAGATAGGGTGGGGGGGCATTATCTAGGCAGGACTGTCCAAGGCACATGGCAAGATCATGAGGCCCACCTGCATATCAATGTCCTAGAAATAAGGGCGGTGCTTTTGGCTTTGAAAGCACTCCATGACCTTTTTCCTCTTGGGACAATAACAATTCAATCAGACAATATGTCGGTAGTATGGTATCTCAACAAACAAGGCAGAACCAGATTGTACCCACTCTGTCAAGAGGCTATTCGTGTTTGGAAGTGGGCGATATCTTCCCAGCACTTTCTAGTCACAATGCACATCCCAGGGACAACCAACGTGATAGCTGACAAACTCAGCCGGGCAATCTTGATGCCTCATAAGAGGTCTCTGAAGCAGGAGATAGCGGAACAGATTTTCCTTAGATGGGGACAGCCTTGCTGCGATCTTTTTACCAGTCCGATCAACTCCAAATGTAGCAGCTATTTTTCCCTTCTCCCCCCTCCAGGGGAGTCACCGAGAGATGCACTTGTTCACGATTGGCTCCTGGGTCTCCTTTAAGCTTTCCTGCCCTTTCCTCTCATATCCAAGGTGATTCAGAAAGCGAGACTGTTGGGAAGGAAATTGATCCTCATCACTCCTTACTGGCCTCGTCAGGTTTGGTTCCCCTTTCTCGGGCCTCATCTACTAGATGACCCATGGACTCTGGACCCAGTGCCAGATCTATTGATGCACATGTCAGGCTCTCTTCATCCCAACCTCCACACCCTCAATTTGACAGCTTGGCTGCTCCTGTTCCATCTGTAGTCAGGCTTCATGATTTCTCACCTGCTGTGACCCACATTCTTACATCTTCTCACAAACCCTCCACTAGAAAGTTATATACTAGCAAATGGAGAAGGTTTTCTATCTGGGCTGAGGAAAGAAATGTTGACCCTTATACCGCATCCATTCCAATGATATTGGAATTCCTGTCTGAACTTTTTCACCAGGGTTCTGCTGCTGCCACAATTAGGGTTCAGTTGGCAGCAATATCAAATTTTCATTTGGGTCAACATGAGTCCAATCTGATGTCACACAGATTGTGTAAAACCTTCCTTAAAGGTGCTACTTTGTTGAGACCGCCCTTTCAGGAACCAGTAGCTTCATGGGACCTAAACTTCGTCCTATCCAAATTAATGTCTTCACCCTTTAAACCAGCTCATTCATGTTCATTGAAGTTCCTGTCTTGGAAGACTGTTTCTGGTGGCAATCACATCTGCTAGACAAGTATCAGAGTTACAAGCACTGTCTGTCAAGCCCCCTTATTTGATTTTCCACAAAGATAGAGTATCCCTTCATACAAATCTATCCTTTGTCCCCAAGGTGTGCTCTCATAATAACTTGAACCAAACTATAGAGCTTCCGGTGTTCTTTCCTAATCACTCCAATGCAGCAGAATACAGATTTCATCAGTTGGAAGTTCACAGACAATTATGGTTCTATCTACACCGGACCAAGGAATTCAGGAAGTCTGACCAATTGTTTGTTTCCTACTCTGACTCCAGATTAGGTCTCCCAGTTTCCAAAGTGACCCTTTTGAAATGGATTTCTAGTTGTATATCCTATATTTACTATTCTGATGGAAAGCCTTTAGATCCCAGTCTATTTCTTCAGACTTTCAACCCAGGGTTCCAATTGATAATATTTGTGCAGCAGCAACATGGGCTACCCCTCACACATTTATCACTTATTACAAATTGGATTTGACCTCTAGGGGTAGAGCCTCCTTTGGTTCCATGGTACTCAGGAGTATTTTTCCATGAGCCGCCCAAGAATAAGATGCTAGGGACGCTGTCCCATGTGTAAGAATGAAGGCAAGATAGGAATACAGAACATAAAGAAGTTATGTACTCACCATAATGTTCTATGTTTGTAGTCCAACTCGCCCTTTATTCTTATGAACCCACCCTCCTACCCCTGTACTGGAAGGATCTGGAGACAGAAATTTTTTTCTTATTGGTAAGAGACCTTTTATTATTGTTGTTCTTTCTGGATAGTTTTTGTTCTTTCTTTCTATAGTTTAGCAGCAAACAAGATCTGGGGATTATATTGGTGCACCATGGGATACCTACCTAGCCATGAGCCAGCTAGAAGACTTTGAGCTTGCTAATAGGCCAAATTGGACCCGAGGATCGGCTCTGAACCCATGTGTAAGAATAAAGGGTGAGACGGACTGCAAACATGGAACGTTATGGTGAGTACATAACTTCTTTTTACTTCTGCAGCTAAAATTAGAGGTGTGTGCAGCTGCAGTCAATTGGGTAAGTAAGCACATGCTGGAAAGTTTGCGTCACTGGAGTGAGCATAGCATTTTTTCACTTTTTTAAAAACATTTGGGTTACTCTCTGGGGGCCAGATGGTGTTGCATTGAGGGCCATATTTGGCCCCGTGACAGACATTGTGCACCAATGGCATAGAGGAAACCTGAGGGCCAATTGTGAACAAGTGCATTCTTTTGTGACTCCCCCGGAGGGGGGATCAGGCCAAAGTAGCTGCTGCATTTTGTATTCATGGATGTGGCAAAAAGGTCACAGTAAGGCTGGCTCCACTTGTGGAAAATCTCTTCCACCACTTCCTGTTTTAGGTACACTCATGAGGCATCAGAATGTCTCCGCCGAGTTTGTCTGCAATCACACTGGATTTCCTCGTGATGTGCATTGCTATCAGAAAGCATTTGAAGGAGGTTGCCCAGTACCATACTCTCAGGGCCTCCCAACAAAGGGGGTAAGATCTGGCTCCTCCTTGTTTGTTTATGTACCATACAACCGACATGTTGTCTGTCTGTATTGCAATAGTTCCTAGCGTAAGAGAGTCCTAGAATGCTTGCAACACTAAAAACACTGCTCTTATCTCAAGAACATTGATGTGCAAATGGCCCTTGTAGTCCTGCCAAGTGCCTTGAACTGTCCTTCCCAGATAAACCCCCCACCCTATCTGGGAAGAGTCTATGGTCACTGTGGCTAAAGGTTGGGAGGGAGAAAGGGATGACCTAATGGTACATGAGTGGAGTAAAGCCACCAACGAAAGTCCTTCTTGCAGGACTCCATTATCAAAATTTGGTGGGACATGGGTAGCTCCTGCATGGACTTCTGAGTGAATAGTAGCCACTGAAGTATTCTCATATGTAGGTGTGCCAGTGGAATCAGAGTAATTGCAGCTGCCATGGTTCCCAGTACTTTGAGGATTGTTCTTGCCTGTACTTTTCTTTTGAAAAGAAGGTTTAGGACTTGGAATCATAGGATTTGAACCCTTTTGGAGGGGAGTTTCACCACCATATTGTGTCTAGATCTGCTGCTATAAAGACAATATGCTGATATGGCAAGAATGCAGATTTCTCGTAGTTTATTGTGATTCCCAGGTGAGAGCAGAGATGTAAAGTGGTGTCTCTCGCTTTGGATAGTAGATGATCGGTGGTGGCCAGTTGTCTAGGTATGGAGACACTCAGAATCCTAAGCATCTCAAGTGAGTCGTGACTACTGCCATACACTTGGTGAACACTCTGGGGACTGTAGTGAGACCAAAGTGCAGAGTGCAAAACTGGTAGCGACTGGCTCCCAGCCAAAAGTGCAATTGACTCCTTGATCACACATCCATCTTTATGTGGTAGTACGCATCCTAGAGGTCTATAGAGCACATCCAATTGTCTTGTCCCAGAAAAGGGAGTATTGAGTGCAGTGTTACCATCCAGAACTTTGACTTTCTTACTGATTTGTTTAGTCTGCTGAGATCCAGGATGGGTCTCCAGTCCCCTGATTTCTTTGGAACTAAAAAGAAACTTGAGTAAGTTTGGGATCCTATTTGGTCTGCAGGGACTGTCTGGATGACTCCTTTTTCTAGAAACCTCTGTATTTCTAGGGTTGCCTGTTCCCTTTGACTGGGTGGAACATCCAAGATGTTTTTTATGTTTGGGACAAGGAAAGAAATGGGTATATAGTAACCTTTGGATATGATGCTTTGTACCCATGTGTCTTTTGTTATTTTTAGCCAGGCAACCCCTGACTGCCTCCAGAGATGTAGAGGTGGGCCTCCTTTCAGGAGCACTGAAAGGGCTTACCAAGGAAAGATTCCTGTTGTCCTGGTTGTGTAGACACCCTCTGCCATGTGGCTGGTGTCTTCCATTACTGTTTCCTTCTCTGCCCCTGGGGGAAGAATCACCATGTCTGTCCTGGAAAGTTCTCTGGGATTTTGAGAACCACATGTTTCCTCCCTTTTGACCCTTAAGATATGGTCTGGTAGGTAGGGAAAAATGGAATCCTACAGCAGAGAGAATTTTTCCTTCTTGTTCACACCTGGTTAGTGTGTCTTTAACTTTTTGGCCCAAATAGGGATGAGCTGTCAAAAGGTGTGTTCACAAAAGAAGATTTAAAGGGCTCCACAAAGTCACACAAGCACATCCAGGAATATCTTCTTAGGGAAATTCCTGAACCCCGCTGCCCTACTCTCTCCATTGGCTGCATAAGAAATTATTCTCATGGAGGAGTTGACCACTGAATTTAAGGTGGAGATCTGAGAGGAAACCTTCTTTGATACACCTTCAGATACTGAATCTTGGAGAGTATCTCCTAGCTCTTTCAGGAGATCTCTCTGAAGTCTGGTAAAGTGGGTGAGATAATTCAGCAATCTGAGTGCAAAGGTCATTGAAGAAAAGGTGCATTTTCTGCATCAGTTCATCATATGAGACTCCTTGTTTGGCAGATGTACAGAAGAGGATGTCTCAGAAAGTTTATTCTTGGTGGCCGGCACCACCACCATAGCATCTACTGGGACACCCTTCTTGAAAAAAGTCTTATTTGTGGGTGAAGTTATGAATTTCTTTGGCCTCCAGGGAACAGGCTCCACTGAATCTGGAGACTTCCACACCTTTCGACAAACTAGGTCCATCAGTTTGTCAAAAGGCAGAGACACCAAAGTGGATGAAGGGCGAGAACCAAAAGCCTTCAGGTATACAGACTCCTCAGTAAGGTTGATGGACTTCCAGCCACCTCTCTGCTTAAGACTTTCCAGGATGTTTGTGAAGGAGACATCCTGAGAGGGTAACCGTGGGAACCCTTCTGACTCATCAAGGTCTGTATCGGATGTGATGGACTCCTCTGGGGAGTCTAAATGCTTCCTCTTGCATAGTCTCTTCCGAGAAACCTCTTCAGAAGGGTATTCTGGAGAGGTTTTGGAAGACAGGGGTTCACCCAATGGGGCATCTTGAGGCATTGGGTCTCCATGTCTGTGTGGATGTAATGGTGCTGAGACAGACACTGGTGCCTTTGGGGAAGAATATCTGCACCTGAGAGTGGAGCTACCTGTGGAGACAGCACTCTCCTGATCACCTTGAAGGCCCCTAGCCCCTGATCCAAGGAAGCTACTGGCAACAATGAACCAGAAGGCATCCCCAGAACCAAGGAGGTTGGCTCCAAGGCCAATGTTGGAGCCAAGCTCACCCTCACCGAAGCCCCGAGAGGCAAGTTCGGATCAGACAACTGACCGATCCGATTCTCCTCCCTGGACCCAACCGGAGAGTGTTGGCTCCTAGACCCCTTGAGTTCAGATGGAACCAAGGATGCTGGAGCAGTAGTCAGGCCCAAAGATCCTGGTGTAGGTCTTGGGTCTGATGGTTACACTACAGTCAGCTCCAAACACTCCGGCTCCAAGATCCAGATCAGATTGGAGGAGGAATAGATAGAGGAGGGGTAGTCTTGGCCGATTCCAAATCCCTCTGGGTTAGAGCTGACAACAGTTTGGCCAGCATCGGTGTTCTTAAAAGTCTCCACACCACATGATCCACATCATCATCAGAGGGACTCCTGGAGGATCGAGAGGATGGAGTAGGAGATCTAACTGGTTGAAGCAAGGGTGATCTCAAAGTTGAAGAAACCGGCTCCAAATCTGGGGACTGGCTCTGTAGGTGAAACTCCATCAGCAGAGAAACCACAGGAGGAGTCAAGGAAGTAGGTTTTTCGGGTCAAACAGTCTTTGGGTCTGAAGATGACTCTTTTGCTAATTTTTTTGTCGGCTCTAAAAGAACACTAGCAGAGGATAACCTTTTTCCTGACTTCTCTGATTTGGAAGATGAGGATTTTTAAAATTTAGGCATAACCTGACCTTCTTCAATTGCCTTAAAAAAGGGGGACAATAGTAAATCTCTAAATATCAGTGTGTTTTTTCTCTCAAGCAACACTCTGTGACTGAAAGAATGATAGATGGCACATGATTCCTGTAAATGGACTGCGCTAAGGCAGTACACACAAGCAGTGTGACCATCAGTCAACGACATTTTCTGGTTACATTTTTTTTCACTTCTTGAACCCAGAGGGTTTAGTTTCCTTAGGTTTCTTGGACATTATGGCTTATAATATCAGTAACAAGAACAACAACAACTATAACAGCTTAAACACTAATAGAGAAAATATATATTAATTAATTTTTTAATTTTTTTTTAAACAACACGAATCAACTAAGCATACAAGAATCAACTAAGCACCACAGTTTAGCTAGAGAAAAAAAGGCAGTTCTCTAAATTAAATGAATCTGCCTAATATAAGGAGAAATTAAAGAAAGGGAGGAGAAGGCCCTCTAAGTTAAATGGGCCAATGGTAGCCCTCTAACTTAAATGAGCTTATCAGGTAAATAGAGGGAAAAATACCTTAAATTTACAAAGCTCTATAACTTAAATGAGCTTGAATAAAGTAACTAAGGGAAGCTCTCTGCTAAAAGGGGCTTAGAAAGGCATAACATTAGCCAGGATAGGAAAGGGAAAAAGGCCTAGAGAAAGAAATGATGGCCAACAGCAAACAACCAACAGAAGTGATAACGCTAAGTTCAAACAAATGTATTAAATACTAGAAATCTTTCTAAGTCTTTTTCAACAACAGTTATTCAAAAGTAAAGAAAAAAAATTTCCACTTAGCCAGAGCCACAATGGAAGCACCCAAGCTTGTTTAGCAGTAAACGAGATCTGGGGAACTTTCCAAGAGCATCATAAATTCATAGGTTGGTACTAGGTATTTCTGCGGCCTTTCCAGTTGTTGCAGATGTCTTGTGAGGTACATACCAAATGGGGTGTTATACTCTATAATGGGTCTAATGAGTGATGAGTACAGTGGGACAATGACCTCCTTTTTTCTTGATGAAAAGCCCTTAGTGATGAGGTGTGCCGCATAGAAGGATTTCCTGACTGTTGTGGCGATGTGGTTATCGAAGGTGAGACCACTGTCCACCTGTGTCCCTAAGTCACTCATCACACTTTCGGTGTTAAGTATACTGCCACCTATGTGGTAATTCATGGGTACATGTTTTTTCCCAAAGGGGATAACTATACATTTCTTGGCATTAAGCTTGAGCCCATGGCTCTTGCACCAAGCATCTGTTTCTGTAAGGCCCTTTTGTAGAATATCCACATCATTTGGGGATTCAATAATGGCTCCCAGTTTGCAGTCATCTGCAAACTTTGTTAACCAGAGTACCTTAGTGCTGGCCTGTACTTCAGATAAGTAGATGCCATACAAGAGCGGTCCCAGGACTGAACCCTGAGGTACTCCACTTGTCACTTGTCTAGAGCTGGATTTGGAGTCAGGCTACTTTTACAGTCTGGGCTCTGTCAGTAAGTCAGTTGGCAACCCATCGAGTGATGTAGGGATTTATGCCCAGCTTAGTAAGTTTATCTATGATTCCAGAGTGAGAGATGGTGTCGAAGGCCTTGGCGAGGTCCAGATAGGCTGCGTGGACTGCATTACCCTTGTCCACAGCTCTGGAGACTGATTCGAAGAAGTCAATCAGATTCAGGAGACAAGATTGGTCCTTCACGAACCTAAACTGGGTGGGTCCAGTGTTTGAAGGTTGCCAATGTCTTTGTTTATAAGTTCCATGATAATGCGTTCCATGACCTTGCAGATCAGGCTCGGCAGACTGATGGGATGGTAGTTCCTGGGATCCAAGGTGGATCTCGTCTTATGGAGTGGGATAACTGTTGCTGTGCACCACTCAGTGGGCATGAAGCCTGAGGTGAGGCTATGATTAAACATGACACTTAGGTGATGTGCCAGTTCATTTTGTAGTTCATGTAGTACACAGCCCAGGGTGTCATCTGGTCCCATGGATGCTGTATTCTTAGCTTTGGAGAGTGTGGTTTCTACCTTTGTGGCCATGATTAATGGAATTTGGCAATCTTTTGGTATTGAGATGGGCCCTTTAGGGTGGTGAGAGGGGGGTGAAGTTGGCACTGAACCAATCTGCCAGGATATTGGCAATATCCTTGGGATCAGTATATTTAATGCCATTCTGTTGTAGCTCAGAGCAGATCTGAGCATTGCCATTTAGATTCTTGACATAACTATAGAATGCCTTGTGGTTGTCTTTGGAATCTTTGGCAATTTTATTTTCATAACTAGCTTTAGAGGATTTTATGAGGGATCTCAACTTCTTACTGAGGCTGGTAAGGGAGTTTTTTGCATCCTGGGATTTTCCTCTTTTCTGCAACAGTTTCTTTCTTCTGTTATATAGTTTGTTTATGGCAGGGGACCACCAGATTGGCTTCCTTTTTTTGGAGGAGAACATCTTGGTTCTATTTGGGATGGCACGATTCATGCACGAGTGGATGTGCTAGTACAGTGCCTTAGTGTAGGATTCAGCAGTTGAACTTTCAGACCCCAGGGTTTAGCAACAAGCTAGTGGAAGGACTCAAGCTTTGTATTAAGCCGAGTCAGAACCGAGGATCTATTCCAAACCCAACCAGTAAAGAATGAAGGTGAGATATGGCAAAATCACATCAAAAGATTTTATTTGTTAATTGCCCAAACTCATGCTGAACAGGTGCTAGTCTCTCCTTTATAGGCCAAGTCTTTTGTACTTTTTGGAATGAATTCTCCAAACACTGTAGTTCATTTAATAAGGTTTTGTTAAATGTTCACAGTATCCATACTGTCTTCATTAATAGTGCTGATAAATAATAACAGTCTATAAAAATGCTGGAATGTTGGTTAGTAATAACAGTACTGCTAAATATATCCAAAGTTTCTGCACATTATTCCAATTCACCTGAATGATGTAAACTGAAACAGTCTTCATTTGTCCTGTCATCTGTGCTCAATTTGAGTGCCTGTATTGTAGCTTCCTTTCTAAAATGCTTGATATTTAATCTTTTCTGTATGTCATCTGTATGTCAGTTCGAACTAACTGACTTCCTAAACTGTATCTGAAGTACATTTTAATAATACCAAAACCCTGTAATGCTTTACGTGCCTCTTTAGCCTTGGTTCTCAGGCCTTGTCTTGTTTTGTAGTCTTTTAGGGGTCTAGCTGTCCCATTATCAAGCATTTCCTTGATTCTCCCCTTGAAAAAGAAAACAGAAAAGAAACAGTCTGTAGCCTTCCCTTGGGAACTGTTATGTCTCATGCTTAACCAGCAAGATTATTCTTCCCTTCTGCTTAACTCTCTTTTAAATGAAACACATTTTACCTTTTTAGTCTGTCTAATGCCTAATAACTACTTTAAAATGGAAGTCTCTAATCTAACAGTTGCCCCTGAGGTCCCTAACGAAAGTCTACAGGGACTTACTTTTGAAGTTACCTTACATATGTACTGCTAACTACTGTATACAGCTTTATGCTACCTGACTCATAATCTGAAAATACATTGTTTTAATTTGGTAAATAAACCTGCAATTTTAATTTTGACCAGTAGGTGTCACTTGGGCCTTTATGACCTATTTAGTTTGAAGTCTTTTAACTTTATGATTTAATTATAAGTAGGCATTTTTTTTAATCTGGTGAATAAACTTGCAATTTTAATTTTCACCACTAGTTTTGAAGTCTGTTAACTTCTTGATTTAATTTCCATATTACCTAGAGTCATAGTTTTTAGAGTCTTTAAGTCTAAATTCTGATGTATGAGTGATATGTCCAAGACCTGTACATTATTCTGAAAATGAGTATCTTTTAATTCTGTGGCTTTTAATGCTGATTAGAAACTGCCATACACATTCTTAAGTTAGACAGAATATGAGCTGTTAACTCTGCCTATTTTTCCTTTCTGTATCCTGTAATGGTAACATTCTGTATTTTTTACCTTATGAACTGGTGCCCTAGTGGACCATGATGCCTCTTTCTTATAGCAAATAAAACCTTTTCCTGTTACTCACAGATTTAAATATTTAAACATTGTACTGTTTGTTTTTATTGTATAGCTTAGCAAGCGTGATGGTTATTTTCTGAAGACTATTTGAAATCGGCACAAAAGAGATAACTCTATAACTGGTCTTGATTGCCATATGCTGTATTAATGTGTGTATATACATTTTTATGCATATTTAGATTTGCTAATAATGCCACTTACCTATTTTAACTTTTATGTGCTGTAATAGATGTCTGCCTTTTAAATTTGTGTCTGAAATAGTCTATGAATATTTATGACCTATAATAGTTTACTAAAACCTATACTTTCTACATTTCAGATTTATACCTTTGCATTTTCTTTTAATGTCCTTTTAAATTTCTGACTAATGTACAATAATTATGTAAAATACACTGTAATTTGTAAATGCACATTGTAAACTGTAAACTAATTAACAAATTAAGCCTGCTCTGTTATGTCTTGAGTACATTGAATAACTATTAATACTGGGATTTCAGGCCAGTTATTTTACATTAAGAGGGTTCGTGGTCTGCACTCTTGTGGGAGGAGAGGCTGGACTCTGCCCTTCTGAGCTGGGAATTTCTGGTTGAAGGCTTATAGTGCATGCATATCTGAACTGCTTATTACTGAAGTTGGTGCGCCTTGTTTGCTGTGGCATAGACTGGATTCGGGCCTGCTGGATCTAGTTTTGTTTGTGTAACTTGAGCACTAATCCAGGCATTTTCTAAAGTATTCAATTGTATTTATTACTGCTTGGTAGTAACTTGATTAAAGTGTAGTTATCACTAAGTCTTTTGGATTAAGCACTTGGGCTTCAGACCAGTTGTTTTACATTAGGAAGGTTTGTGGCATGCACTGTGGTGGCAGGACAGGTAGCTTTCATCCTTCTAAGTTGGGAACTGCTGATTGAGAGCCCAGTGCCTGTTATTCTTAAAGTGTATTAGTTCTGGTTTAAGCACTTGGGCTTCAGGCCAGTTATTTTACATTAAGAAGGTTTGTGGTCTGCACTCTTGTGGGAGAAGAGGCTGGACTCTGCCCTTCTGAGCTGGGAATTTCTGGTTAAAGGTTTATAGTGCCTGAATATTTGAACTGTATCTTACTGAAATTGGTACACCTTGTTTGCTGTAGCATAGACTAGATCCAGGCCTACTGAATCTAGCTTTGTTTATATGCTTGTTGTTTGTTTGCTTGTTATTTCCCTGGAATGCTAATTCCACCTAATCTGTGACTTCTCAGCACTTCTGTGGATCACTAGTGATATCTGCATTGCTTACTGTACTTATTTCTTTGTTTCACTTGAAAGAAAGTTACTGTTTGTCGTTTTTGCATTTAAGTTACCTGTAACACATTGCACTTAAGTTACCTGGCACTTGCTCACTAAAGCAATTATATAAGTCAGCACTAAAAATTAAAAGCACTACACCCTCACTCCCCACTGGCCCTGGTTTTCAATTATTAAGGAATTCCCAATATTATTCTAGCATGTCCAAAGGTCAGTTGTCAATCTCCTCTCCGGTCCAGCTGGTGAATCTGGGAATCTTGAGGCAATGTTACAACTGCCTCATGTACACAGACAACCCTCTCCTCCTCCCAACAAATTCCAACACATGTGAGAGATGCAACCATATAGCCAAACTGGAGGCTAAGCTCTCTCAACTCAGTACTGGCATAACCAATTAGGAGGAGAAGGAAACCACACTCACTACAATTCCAGTCTCACATAGACCTACCATGACAGCAAACCAAACACATAATCACACAAAAACATACTCGGAGGCTCTAAATAAAGATCTGCCGAAGCAGCAGAGACCTCCAAAGCAGACACCCAAGCAGCCGCTACCCCAAAACAAAACACGTGCAACACATATCTCACAAAGCCAGTGTGCCAAACAGTCACAGCCCTTAAGACTAAACAACACACCTGATACACTTGTAATAGGTGACTCTATCGTCAGGCACACTGACGTCCCGCTCACCAGGCTGAACAAGGAGAGGGTCACGGTGAGCAGCCTGTCGGGCGCTAGGATCCACCACATAACACAAGCACTCAGGTCACTCCAAGGCAAGTACAAATATTACTCAGTCATTGTCCATGCTGGTGTGAATGACCTGAGACGTACCTCCCTGGACTACATGAAAAGAGACATAAAGGAGCTCTCTGAGCATGTAGCCCAGGCCGGTATGACCCTGACCTTGAGTAGCATCTTACCCTCACCAAGAATGATGCCACAATATGAAGACAAGATGATCAATTTCAACAATTGGCTTAAGTACTGGTGTCATTCAAAGGGGATCCAATGCCTGTCAGCTTGGGATGATATGCTCGAAGCCACGATGCTTCGCTAGGGACGGCTTGCACCTGTCACCCCTGGGATTTCGGATATTGGCAAAGGCTCTTGCTACCCCCATAGTGCCTTTTTTAGGCAAGGCTCAAAAGACAAACCCACCTCCATAGGTATCACAAGGGATAAGAAACTAAGAGTAATGCTACTCAACGCCAGAAGTCTAAACCTCAAAATGCACGCACTCGAAACTCTCCTTAGCATGGAGAACATCGATATCTGTGCAGTAACAGAAACCTGGTTCAGGGCTCCCGAGAGCACCCCAGCACTACCAGGTTATACCTCATACCATGCTTTTCGGCCCCAAAACTTGGACAGAACCACAAAAGAAGGGGGAGTATCGATATTCATCAAAGATAACCACACCTCCAGGTTGGTGGCAAAGCACGAAGCATCAGAGACTATCCATGTGCAACTAACAGTGGGTAAAACTGCCTTCCAGTTTATAGCCTGCTACAGACCACCCTCCCAAAACCAGGAACCCCACTCGGCCTTCCTGAGAACACTGGAAAATATGAAGGTCTCTCCAAACACCATTATATTGGGCGACTTCAACTACCCAAACATAGACTGGGAACATTACTCTAGCTCCAACACCCTAGCCCAAAGGTTCCTAGAATTTATAAACTCAAATGCTATGGAACAACTTGTTACGACTACCACAAGAGGGGAAAACATACTGGACCTGATCATCACCAACATGGGGACTCTATGCTCCAGACCAGAAGTGTATCCCTCACTGGTAAGATCAGACCATAAACTAATCTCACTGGATATTCACATCCCGACCCCACCCCCTGCCCAGAAAACCACAGTGAAAAACTTCTCTAAAGCAAATTTCACACTCCTCAAAACTGAGGTGAAATCCTTTAAAGCCCCCAGGCCTGTGGAAAATACGGCCCAGACCGCAGAATCCTTTACAAATGCATTCTATGAACACCTTCAGGAATGCATGGATCATGCGATCCCAAATAAAACCAAGACCCAATCCTCCAAAGGCAGACGTCCTGTCTGGTGGACCCTAGCCATAATCAAACTATACAATAGAAGGAGGAAGCTGCTAAATGATAGAGCAAAATCCCAAAAAGGGAAGGCATCACTGATCAGTATTAGAAAAAAACTACGGGCACACATAAAATTGTCTAAGGCCAGCTTCGAGAGAAAAATTGCACAGGACACTAAGGATAATCACAAGGCTTTCTTTAGTTATGTTAGGAACCTGGGTGGTAATTCCCAGATATGCTCAGAATTAGTCCAAAATGACAAAAAATACACCGAACCCACAGACATTGCCAACATCCTAGCTGACAGGTTCAGCGCAAACTCCCCCCTCTCCCCACCAAAAGGGCAAATATCTATCCCAGCAGAGTGCTGCCCCCCTGACATCTCAGATGCTCAGGTAAGAGCTGCCCTCTCCAAAGCAAAAACACAGCATCAATGGGACCAGATGGTGTCCCGGCTGCCCTACATGAACTCCAAGAAGAGCTAAACCCAAACATAAAACTACTGTTCAATCTCAGCCTTACTACAGGATATGTGCCCAAAGAGTGGCATACAGCAACAGTGGTCCCTCTCCATAAAGGTGGTGCCTCAACGGATCCTGGAAACTATCGCCTCATAAGCCTGACTAGCTTGGTCTGCAAAGCTATGGAAAGGATCATCATGGACCTCATAAATAAAGATATTGGGGACCTACAAACACTGGATCCTACCCAGTTCAGCTTTGTTAAGGACAGATCCTGCCTCTTAAACCTGGTTGGTTTCTTTGAAACAGTCACCAAGGCCATTGGCAAGGGAAAGGTGGTCCACACAGCCTACCTGGACCTCGAAAAGCCTTCGATACAATACCCCACTCGGGCATTATAGATAAGCTCACCAGCTTAAATATAAACCCTTATGTCACTAGATGGATTGCAAACTGGCTCAAGGACAGAACCCACATGGTTAGAATTGCTGGAGCCATGTCAGACTCCAAACCAGTTACAAGTGGTGTCCCACAAGGCTCAGTCCTGGGACCTCTCTTGTTCGGTATATATTTCTCAGAGGTACAGGCCAACATGGAAGGACTGTGGCTGACCAAGTTTGCAGATGACTGCAAACTGGGCACCATAATCGACTCTCTAGCTGACACAAGCATCCTCCAAAAGGGCCTCATAGAAACAGACAACTGGTACCAGAGCCATGGCCTCAAGCTAAATGCCAAAAAGTGTATAGTCATCCCCTTTGGCAAAAACAAAGTGCCCACAAATTACCACATAGGTGGTAATCCATTAAGTACAGAAGAAGTAATTAGGGACCTGGGGACCAAGTTGATAGCAATCTCTCATTTGACAACCACGTGGCCAAAGTGGTTAGAAAAACATTTTATATAGCCCACCTAATCATGAAGGGATTCACATCTAGATCAGGGATGGTCATCGTGCCTCTTTACTCATCCCTCATCAGGCCCATAATTGAGTACAATGCCCCTTTTGGGATGTACCTTACCAGACACCTGCAGCAACTGGAAAGACTCCAAAAGTACCTCACCAAGAGGATCAAAGGGCTCAAACAGATGCCATATGCTGCCCGGTTAAAGAAACTCCAGCTCTACTCAGTGGCATACCGCCTGTTCAGAGGCGATCTGTGCCTGACGTATAAAGCCATGTCCAACCTGGAATTAATGGACATGCTGCACCTCAGAAAATCCAAATCCCATCGAGCTACGCCGAGAGACTTGAACCTCAGCACTGAAATAAATAGGACATGCTGGAGGGACAGATTCATAACCCAGAGGCTCCCTTCACTCTGGAATAAAATCCCAGTCCAGGTTAGGCAGAGTCCCTCATTGACTCTCTTCAAGAGGAATCTTGATGAGTGGATGGGAGATCGTAGGTTTACCCCGGGTATCACTTCTGTGTCACTGTTAGACAGAGGCACAGTATACTATCCTCGAAAAAGGGCATAGCAAAATAAATTTAAAATGGGTGGTGAAAGCCAAACACATTCTGGCTAGGCTTATAAATGCCCTAGGGCAGATAGCCTAGTATGAACCTATGAACCTATTCTTTAGATAATTTATCTTAATAATTTACTAAAACTTATGGTTTCTGTATTTCAGGTCTATACCTTTACATTTTCTGTTAGTGTCTTTTTTAACTTTCTGACTAATGTACAATAATTATGTAAAGTGTACTGTAATCTGTGAATTAATTAACAAATTAAGGCTGCCGTGTTATGTATGCCTTGAGTATATTGAATAACTATTACTACCTATTATTTAGATAACGTATCTTAATAAGACTGTAATAAATACTTCTGTCACTTTATTAACTAATGCCCGAATAATGTGAAGGATGATGTAATAAGCCCGTTACAAATAATTCTGTCACTTTACACATAAATGACTGAATAATGTAATGTTGTTAGTTTAACCTTAAAAGTAATGAATAATGTGAAGTAACTGAATATTATTTTTATATTCTGAAATTTGACTGACGTACTATACTATGTTATATCCTGAATCTTGACTGAAATTTACATTAGTGTGATGCATATTTATACTGAACATTTAAAATAGCTGTGTATATTCTGGAAACTAACTAAACTAATACTAAAACTATATTTTACCAGTGTTAACTGAACACAGATAAAAGCAGGAATGAAAACTGGTACATGTAATATTCTGAAAACCAAGTTATTAGTACCTTTTCCTCCCAATATTGTTTGAACATAGATAAACTGAAAACTAGTACTGTTGTACTATTGTCAGAAGACATGAGAACATTTTGACAGTGTTACCTGAATACAGGCAAAAAATAAACTGAAATCTGTTTTCCTGTCAGTATTGTTTGAACACAGATAAACTGAAAACTAGTACTGTTGTACAATTGTCTGAAAACATCAGAACATTTTGACAGTGTTACCTGAGCACAGATAAAAAAATAAACTGAAATATGTTTTCCTGTCAGTATTGTCTGAACATAGATAAACTGAAAACTAGTACTGTTATACAATTGTATACAGGGACCCCCTGTGCCAACACATATGCTAACCTCGTAGTTTATTGGTGGGAGAAACAGTTTCTGTTTGGTCATACATCCTTTAACCAGGTTAAATATTATAAAAGGTTTGTGGATGATATACTCCTAATTTGGGAAGGACCCAGGACAGATTTCTTAGTATTATTGGAACATCTGCATACTACCACTAATTTTTTGAAGTTTACGGTAGAGAGCTCCCATTACCAGGTAAATTTTTTAGATGTTACGATACGTTTGACTGATGAAGGACTCATTACCACTACATTGTTTAGGAAAACTGCCTGGAGAAATGCATTGCTGGCTGCTGATAGCATGCATCCAGCATTTACCTTTCGTGGGATAGTAACCAGTCAGTTCACCAGGATATTCAGACTCTGTCAGAATGTGAAAGATTTACATGAAGAATCCACTAAGTTAGAATATCTGTTTAATGAAAGGGGCTATGATATGCAGATGGTTAGAGATATCAGGAGGAAAATTATTGGTGACATAGATTCTGCCAACATTTGTGAGTCACATACAACCCATGGGTTTAGAAATAAAGTCCCTGTGGATTTGACTCGTGATGGTAATACCTTACAATATGTCATTAAATATACCAGTGAAGTTGAAAGTATTAGATGTATCATCAGAAGAAACTGGAATGTTCTCACTGGGAACAAGCAGATCAAGGATATAGTGGGTTCTTCACCCAGATTCTGTTATAAAAACAGTGATAATTTAAGGAAACAACTATGTAATGATCAACATATTACTAATGTAAGCAAACCCACATGTCTACTCTTGGGTGATATAACAACTAAAGGGACTTACCCTTGTCTACATTGTCCCAGGTGTAATAGCCTTAGTAAAACGCAGGAATTCAAGCACCCGTGCATGGATATAACTTTTAAACCTAAATTTTATGCAGATTGCAATACAAAAATGTTGTTTATTTGGCTACTTGTCTTTTCTGCTCAGCCTTTTACGTAGGCTTAACCAAGAGGAGATTGCGTGATCGCATTTATAACCATCTCTATGAAATTAGAAGACAAGATGAGACCAATGCCTTGGCTAAACACATACAAGAATATCCCTCCCATTGTTTTGCCTTTAGAGTCTTACAGATTATTAGATCCACAGCTAGGAGAGGTAGCAATGAACACATGCTAGCCAAGGCTGAGTTACACTGGATACTCAAGTTAGCAGCACACCTTCCCCCGGGCCTGAATAGCTACATACCTTTAAAACCTATACTACTTGAACGTAGATAGGATTGTATAAGTTTACTATATTTTATTTTGTTCCCAAATATGTAGGGTTCTCTTACCATTATACTGTTTGGACATGATGGCTTTAACATTTATATTCTTGTATGACTTTGTCTATTTTTTAGCCATGGTCTGAGGGTGCTCCCATTCCATTAACACCCCCTTTTTTGAGGTTTACCCAGTACATACCCTATGTTTATTAATATTAGCTTGTCTTATGGCATGAACATTATTTCTAATATAGAGGAATTATTCACTGGTATCATTTTTCTGTAACTTTTGATTTTATATCTACATGTTTCCTCTTCATAAGTCCAATATAGAACAGCATGAAGATATGAGGTTTCATGCATGCATCTTAATGCCTCTTAGTAGGCATATCGCAGGGTGGTTTCTAGCCTATGTTGGCTTGATACACTTTTAATCAGCATAGACAGGTCACCCTTTATATTTATATTTATATTTATTTAAGCTCTTGCTTTATTTGACATTCAGAGAGGTCTTATAGTCTAGTTGCTAATATGATGAGCTTGGATTCATCATATATACAGGCTCTCATGCTTGTTTGCACATATCTTTTATGGTTGTGTATATATATTTTTACATACTGTATGTATTTCCTCATTTTTCTCACTCTATTAGCTATGTATTTAGTTTATATGTTCATAGAAGGGAGGCATTTAGTTACGGTATTTGAACCAATGCCCCTTTCATTGATATGATTAAGTTTTAAGCAACTTCGCAGTTGTTATAAACACGGCTTAATGCTTGTAAAGTTATGTATACTCTAGGCATTAGGACCCAGAAGAAGCCTTGTCTTCTTCAAGTCATCCTTCAGAAGCACGTGATTCTCCATTATAGCTATGAACGCTTTTGGATGTGTAATATATACAAAGTAGAAATGGTTTGTAAATATATACATGGTTTTGGATCGTGAAATGTTCTACTGAGGCAAAGTAAGCTCTATTTTTATGTTGTACGCTTGGTCGTAGATTTTCAGCGTTCCTCATGTCTATTTTGATATATTCACGCTAGTGAGCAGTGAGTTGTTTTATTTAGTTTTATTATTCTGAACACAGCAATGGCTGTTATGCTTGAAAAATGTAGGTCAGCATAATACTGAACTAAAATGTATATCTGATGTTGTAGAATTCTTTGGAGCTGTTTTTAGATAAATTTTGTTGTTTGATTTGAATGATGGTTATGATTCATTATTACATTGCTATGTGCATAATTTATATGAACAGTTTTAGGTAATGCATTTCAAACTGTTTTTTAAACTGTTTTTTAAACTGTTTAGATTGTTTTTTGTCTCTATGACTACTAATTTATAATTGATTAATTGCATTTGTATGTTTAATGAGCCCGCCCAAAAGCTGTATATAAGCACTACAGATTTCATTTTGAATTGATATCTGAAGAAGCATAGCTTGGCTATGCGAAAGCGCTTATTTCATGTTATTTGAATAAAAGTTCTTGCTGTTTTTGAAGGATTGCCTATGGTCATTACTTGGGAGTTGCTGTAACCTATGTCCTGCTGATATTCGTGGTGGCTGCTTTCACATTTTTACAGCTGTTATACAATTGTCCAAAACATACATACTTGCTTTAACTGATAAACTGAAAACTAGTACTGTTAAATAACTGTCTGAAAACATACATACTTGCTTTAACTCATACATTTTAACTTACATTGAAAAAATAACTGAAACACACAGACAGTCAACTTCTGCACCACAGGTCTTGCCAAATTTTACTCTGCATTGTTCTAGTCGCTGATGAGGTAAAGGAAGGCCTGCTTTAATGTTGAAGTGTCCTTTTTTATAGTTAGGCCTTCTAAACATCTTCTTTTCATTTCTTGTGCAAGGCTGGGTGGCTAAAGATCTTGATTGTATTTAGTATCAGGTCTTTAAAAATAATATTTGCATCTTTAACAATTATAAACTGATAGCATTACTTATTGCCCTGACCTTATTTACATTTTCTGCATGAAATAAACATTTGCAGCTTTAACAGTTATAAATTGATAGCATTGCTTATTGTGCTGACTTTACATTTTTCTGCATGAAATAAACATTTGCTGCTAATAAACTTTTGCAAGTCTGTAAGCAAACTGATGACCTCAAATGAAACTAAAATAGTAATGTAACACTGTGCATTTCTGCACCTATATAAATTAATTTTAACTGTTGAACTTTTTTACTTTTTCTCTCTTGACCCTTAAATTTTAACATACTGTTCTGTGAGTGAAACTCCACCTACTGTCTAACTATAACTATTTCTTTAGCTGATGTCATGTTACTTTTCAGTACTACTGAATGCTGCAAGAATTTATCATTAGTGTCTACAATTTTGTTGGATAAACAGTAAAACTGTAAATGCATTAAATTGATCTTTACCATACTGCATTATGGCATATAGTACTTTTGTTAATTCAGCTTCCCAAGCTGGCTATAATTTGATCTGATGTGCTTGGTAAACTGCTATTTCTGTATGAAATATATACAGTCTTAAACTGATTACATAAACACATTTATTACCAGATTTAAACTGATCTGATTTTATAAGTTTGCCTGCCTGTTCTTTATAGCATAAGAGTTGAACCTGTGGTTTTAATGACACATATGTACTGTTTTTATGCATGAATGTTTTTTTTTTGTCTCTGTCTGTATTAAGATATTGTTTATGCATTGTAACACTTTAATACAACGCTCTTAACTAATGACTGCTAAACAAAACAATAACACAAAAAATGAATTTGCCAAATTTGTAATTGTAAAGCCTTTAGTCTATGAATTAACTTGACTGTCATTTCTGATATATCTTACACAACATAGATACATACTGTTACCCTTTTTTCTTTTTAACTGACCACACTCAATATGTCTTTCTGAGCACTTTAGCTGTGTCAGATGAACTGAAATGTATTTTACTTTTAACCCATAAATCTGCATGGTTCTGTAGTAACCAATTCTTTAAAATCTGTACATTTGCACAAACTACTGCATGCAAATTCTTACAAATGTCATTTGTGTGCACTACTGTACATTCTGTAGCATTTTTATTTTTCCATAAAATCTTGTTACTGAAGTCTAAAACAACATATAACTCTGATGACATGTGCATACCTAGTACATAGCTATTACATATTGAACTGTTAGCTACTGTAATCTTTGACCCTTTAAATCCTGACAAGACTGCATTTGTGTCCTTTAATAAAGGTCTATTTGTAACTGGTTGACTTGTCTGCATTAATCAGTACATTATTTCCTAATTTTCTTGTAAACACTGAAATATTGTCATTTTTAACCTTAAACAATGACAGATAAATGCTCTAGTTTGGTACTGGACTGCCACACCCTTCACAGATTGCCAGGAAATATATTTTTCTTTATTTTGCTCTGAATGTGTAGCAATTTTACCTTGCGCTTGTCTGTTTCTTATTTATGCTGGAATTTACTTTACCAAAATCTGCCCTCTGATTCCTATTATCTGCCTAAGTGCAATGTTTGCACTTGCTTCTGAAAATAAGAAACTATGTAAAGTAATGTGAACCTGAGACATTGCATGCGTATTATGTACATTGACTATGTTATTTGTATGTTTAATACTGCAACATAATTCTGTATTTTGAATTACATGTAAACAAGAATTTATTACATTCTGAATATTTGTATTTGAAACTATACTGCAACTTAACTCTATATGTTGAATTGTATGTGCTGAATCATTTACACAAGAATTTGTGTTTAAGTCTGAAACTGTAATCCTTTTGCATTTAGAATATTTAACATTTTTGAATGAACAACCTTTAACTTTAAAAGAACATTTATAGAACACAGTTTTGTAGACTGCTTTACCTAGGTTTTAACTTTAAGCCAAATATTTACTCATTACTTGACATGTTTATACAACAGATATGTAAATGACTTTTACTGATGAATTTAAACTTTTTTGAGCAATTAACTATAAAGTGCATATAAAGTCTTACATAAGATTGTGATACTGGAATGATGTGTCTTGTCATCTGTAGCTTTTTAACCTATTTCTTGTTTTTTGGCTGTGTGATATTACACTGGAGACTTGAAAGGTTGTAGAGCTGTTAACTGGATAATGTCTTTTATGTTCTGAAGGAACACTGCTGAAGTTTGTTGATTTAGTGCTGGTCTGTTGAATTTTTTGAGACTTTTGTGAAGTAAACACTGGTGCTGTGAAATTTGTTAAACAGCTGCAATTGCTATATGTAGAGTTCGTCTTCTCTGTTCATTTACTGCATGAAGTTGCATGAAGTTTATATCTGGAAAATTATTGTTGTCTTACCAAAAGGTCTGCTCTGTAATGAAAAACTGTAGTGCCGTCTTTTTATGGCTTATTCTGTATGGAGTGTACTTTTCAGAATGAAGGATCATTTCCAAAGGTTATACAATTCCCTTTTCAGAAACCCCAAGAATAAAACAAAAGATTGACAACATTCCACCCAGTTATTTGGAGTCTGCAGCAAAAGAGATTCAGAAGTTGTTAGTCAAAAGATTTCTCCAGCAAGCTCCCTAAGACCAGTTAAAATCTGAAGTCTACTCAAGGTTCTTTTTAGTTCCCAAAAAGACAAAACACAGAAAATTTCAGATGGTCACAATACAGTCTATTCTCCCTGTACTCAGAAAGGATGATTGGATGTACTCTGTAAATCTCCGGGATGCCTACTATTACATAAAGGTCCAGAGGCAGCCCAGGGTTGGGCTTCAAGAGATCCAGGTATTGCCATTTCTTGACAATTGGCTTTTAACTGCAACCTCCAGGCATCTACTTCTAACACATCAGTCATTCCTGCAAGAACTATCATCCACCCTGGGAATATCATCAACACCAAGAAGAGCAAATTATAGCCTAATCAATCTATGGAATTCATAGGCTGCCAGCTAGACACTATATATCAAATAGCAAAGCTACCCTCAACACTGATCAGATCAATCAGATAACTTCCTGTTCAGGTAATAAATCATCCACACTCCCAAGCTCAACTGATATTAAGACTTCTAGGTAAAAAGGCTTTTTCTAAAGTGATGATCCTCTTAGCATGATATAACATGAGAGTTCTGCAATGGACATTAGATCTACAGTGGTCCCAGATAATTCACCCCTTCACTACAAAATTCAACTCGCATAGATTTGCAAGAACCATATGCAGTGATGTGCTTCATCTGACTTAATCACTCTGGGCAGACACTTATCTCCTCCAGTACCCAAAGCCACAATGACTAAATACACCTCCATTCTTGTGTGGGTGGAGCATTTCAAAAGAATAACAATCCAAGGACCATGGTCCTCATGGTCCCTGTTAGAGGGCAACCTTCATGTCAATGTCTTGGAGTTAAGAGGTCCTTCTTATGCTGCAGAAACCTCAGGACTATTTATTCAAGGATGTGATTGGCATACATACAGACAAAATGTGTGTTGCTTGGTACATCAGCAGAAAGTTAGAACCAGATCATGCCCTCTTTGTTGAGAAGCCATGCGAGTCTGGAAATGAGCGATGTCTTCAAACTGCTTTCTAGTAGTAATACATGGGTCTATATTACATTGTCGAAAGCCAACTATATTGAATCTGATATTGTCGACACGACAATAGCGAACGCTTAGAATATCAAACGTGTAAATGGAAATCTCTGAAAGGGGAGATTTCCATTTACTTAAATGCAATGCGGTCTCAGATTTGGTATATTTAAGTAGCGAGGAGTGTTGCCCCCCTGCCTACACCCTTTTGTTTTTCTTTACAAAATGTTTTATTGGTGATTCAGTGTTTTACTACTTCGATCAGTAGTGTTCGGTGTATACTGATTCAAAGTAGCAAAACTTCAATAATCTGAAATAGACCCGTAATACATATACCTGGGACTTCCAACATCCTAGTGGACAAGCTGAGTAGAATGATATTACTGCCTCATGATTGGGCTCTGAAAGTATCAGTGGCAAGAATGATCTTCAGCCACTAGGCCCAACCTTGCTGTGACCTCTTTGCTTCTCACCTAAACAAAAAATGCAGAAGTAACTTTGCCCTCATGCCTCTACAGTGTCAGTCAACAAGAGTTGCTGTACTCAGTCCTTGGCCCCAGGTTTTGTTTACACCTCCTCCCATTCCCCCTTATCCTCATATTCATCCAAAAAGCAATGGAGTGCAAGACCAAACTAATCCTCAGTGTCCCCATCTGGCCTTGATGGGTATAGTTCCCCTTTCTTTGGCTTCACTTAGTTCATCCACCATGGGTGCTTGATACCTTCCTGAATCATCTCACACACCCCTGTAGGATGCCTCTTCCAGACCTATGTACCATTAAGCTAACTGCATGTTTTTTCCAGTTCTAACAATTGCCAGAGATGCCAGGCTTTCTTCCCCAGTAGTATGGATCACATTGCCCTCTTGAAGGAATTCTACAAAAAAGACTTACATGAGCAAATTGAAATGCTTTTTCCATCTGGGTGTCCAGTAGCAGCCTATACCCTTTCTAAGCACCACTTCCAAAAATCTTAGAATTTATTTTGGCCTTTTCAAGTCCAGGTTGTTATTCAACAATTAATGTACAATTGCCAGTCATTTCCAACTTCCACATAGGATTCAACAACACCTTCATTGCTTCTCTCAATATCTGCAAGGCATCTTTAAAGGGTACCTTCTTATTAAGGTCTCCATCTCATGAACAAATACCTCCATGGGATAACACCATTTTGTTTCAGTCCTTAACTCAGAAACCTTTTTGAACCTGCAGCATCCATAGATATTACATTTCTGTCCTGGAAGACTGTATATTTGGTTGCTATTAATTCTGGCAAATGAGTATCAGAACTTCAGACACTTTCATGTAAGGCTCCATTCCTGTTCTTTCATAAAGATAGAGTGTCATTAAAATCAAACCCTTTCTTCCAAAAGTGGCTTCTAAATCAAATTTAAATCAACAAATTGATTTGCCAGTTTTCTTTCTCAATTTTGCAAATATAGGGGAACATAGAATACATACATTAGATGTGCACAGACAACTCAGGTTTTATCTCCAGCATACCAAAGCTTTCAGAAACTCAGACCAATTGTTCATATTGTTCTTCAAGAAGAAGTTGGGTCAGTCTGTTTCTAAAGTTACATTTTCGACATGATTAACTAATTGCATTTTCTTTTGTCTATAATTCACTAGGTATACCTCTACAATCAAAGCCTAAAGCACATTCTTCTAGAACAATGTCAACCTCTACAACCTTTGCTAGGTAAGTTCCTATAAGTAATATGTATATGCAGCAGCAACTCAAGTCATACTTTTGTATCTCACTATACATTAGATGTGCAGTCCAGGATGTGCACATCTTTTTGTCCTGCCATTCTCAGGAATATCTTTACTTGAGGCCACCCAGGTGCCCAGTGGGTAGCTGGGGAATCTGTCTCCACATGTTGAATCAGACAGAAAAAGACATCAGGTGCAAAAGTTATGTACTCATCATAACAATAGATCCGTGTTGTCTTCTTTTCTTCTGATTCAACTCCCCTCCCTCCTTCCCCCTGCCAGATTGTCACTCCACTTCTAGGGATCAGTTCTCCTTTGGACTCTGCCTGATCTTTTATACCTCTTACACTTTATAGTGTTCTATTCCTTTTCTCCTTGTCCTATTAGATAAATGGATATATATATTTTCATATTTATATAGAATGACCTTTTATGATCAGTCTGCAAACTTGAACTAAAGTAATTCAAGAAGAAGAGGGGAATTGTGGGTAGGGGAGAAGTCAGAACTCTCAGATCAAAAATTTTGGTATAAGGTGCCAAGGTCAGATGTGGGTGGATTTGATCTATCATTATGGTGAATACACAACTTTCGTTTCTTTCTCATTTTGTTATATTATTTCAAGTCAGAAGAGCAGATCTTGCTGGAAGATGGGTGTTTCTTCACAATCTGAGCATTCTGATTCTGAGGAAAGTATAGTATCAGATTTCCCTGCTGAAGAATTTTCTTTCTCTGACACTTTATCTAAGATGAAAGAAGTTTTTAAGTGGGACAAAGTGAAATTCTTATGGCACAGAAAATCTACTATGATTTATTACAGTTCCTATTCCTCATGTATTGCCTGCTATAGAGTTTGTTATTCTTACTGCCTTCAGCTTTCCTGATGGTCAACCTCATGCTCTCAAGAGGTCTGACAAATTTTACAGGGTACAGCAGTTGTTTTTCTTTCCAAATATCTTTCTATCTCATTCATTCTGACAAAGATGGGAATCTTATGGATAGGTTGGGGAAGAAAATGTACTCTTCCAGTACTTTCATGTTCAAGATTGCTTGAGTCTTTTGAGAAAATGCAGAAGCCAGTGGTTTAACCTTTTTTTCTTCTGAGATAAAGAATTCATCAAATGCCTCTGTAACAACTGTTTCTTATGTGACACAGCATATTTTAAAGCATGCTTATGATGCTGCTGATAATTCTTCCTGAGCTGCTGCTTCTGGATTAGTTTTGGGGTGGTTGGCTTAACTTCATTCTCAAAATTTTCCTGGTGAGGTGAAATTTGAGCTTTTAAATTCTCCTTAAATAAAGAGAATCTGGACCTTCTGTAGCTGAGGTACAGTGTGATTAAAAACGAAAACGGATTCAGGGAATGACCCAGATTTTTCAGCCCTCCTTTTTCAGACCAAATAGTAAATCTGATGTCAATTTGCAGCCCTCCTTTTTCAGACCAAATAGTAAATCTGATGTCAATTTTCATTTGTTCCTCAATAAATGGGTTTGGCTCCAACCCTCGTATCCAACTCTGTCACTTTTTACTGCTCATAGATACTAGAAACTCTAGAGCTCCTCCCTTACCCATTATGCCTTAATCTCCCGCCATCCCCCCTGATCTCATTTGTCACTTTCACGTACGGACCTGGTTGCTATTAGCCCTTGAGCTTTGGTGTTAGTTTGTGAGTAAAAAGAGTTATATATACCTAGTCCTTTTCTTCATATTCTATAATATTCCTGTCTTACCCTTGCTACACTTTTTGTTGTAAATTCCTATTACCATTGTTGGTATTTTATTTTCTCACCTTATACCCTTGTAGTACCACCTCCAGTTACCATCACTGGTAATGTTTCCATTTTTTTCTTTCTTAAAATAAACTTTTCCCTATTTTATCCCAGAATGGCTGAAAAACCATCAGGTTTTAAGAAATGTAAGACCTGTGGCCACAAAATTCCTTTATCAAATGCACATGATTTGTTCATTTACATGTTTGCATTTGAATGTGTCTTGTTAAATATGTAAGGCCTTTAATCCTAAGACCCTGGTGGTTTGTAATAATAAGCTTATTTTAAAAGGTTTACTTCCTACCACTTTTTCTGATACAATATCTGGGGCTCAAACCCCCAAGAAAAAAGAGGCCAAGAAGCATCCTTTGGACCTTTCCAGATCTTCTTCTCCAAGCTCGGTTCCTAGTCCAAAACCACCACTTAAGTTATCTAAACTATTGGATCCGACTTCATTAGATCCAAATGTGAAACCCTCAGATCTGATAGCTTCTGATGCCAGATCTACATTGTCAGATCCAAAACACTTGGATCTAAGGAAGCTTCCTTGGACCCGATATGCTTCATCTCAGATTACTGTACCCTCCTATCCTCCATATCCTTTCCTAGAGAGATGTCACCATTCCAGGACCTCATCAGTTGCTTCCTCTTCTCATTCATGCAGAAGTCTGACCAAAGCAGATGTGGATAGGATGATGAGGAAATTTCTCTCAACACAAATTCAGATGGGAGTTCTTCCAGCTCCTACTCCATCAAGTTCAGAGACCTTTATCAGTATTAACTCCACCTATTTTGCCTCCTTCTCTGATCTGACCATTGGTTTCAGAGCACTTGGATTTGAAAATCTCAGAGCCATCCTTGTTGGATCTGAAGATCATTGTTTCTTCCACTCCGATACCATCTCTGCGTGGACAGGATCCAAGTGTGTCGGAGGCAGATGACTCTTGGACCCTTAGTGTTGTTGCCAGATCCAAGGTGTTGGAGTTGACTCCAAAGATGTCAGAGCCTTGGCTAGAGATTAATAAAGGTACATGCATGCAGAGGATTATGTGGCTAGAGATTGCAAAAGATACATGGGTGCAGAGGATTATTTCCAGAGATTATATAATACCCTTTCCCCTCCCCCCTTTAATGGTAAACAAAATGCACAATGTTCCACATAGTTAGAGGAAAGCAGCAGCACAAGAAAAAAAAAAAGCTGCTAGAAAAAAAGAGTCAAACAAGAGGCCCCCCAGACCAGAAAGTGTCTGGAACCTACTAAATATTAATGCCAAAGAAAACAAGAGACTGAAGACCAGTTTTGGATCTCAACAATCTGAACAAATCAGTTCAGTACATAAAGTTCTGGATGGTCACAATTCAGTCCATTTTGCCTTTCCTGCACAAGGACAAATGAATATGCTCAAAAGATCTTCAGGATGAGTACTATCATATAAAAATGAACAGACAATCCATAAGATACCTACTCTTCTGGCTGTGAGACAGTCATTGGCCTCACCATAGCCCCTGGGTGTTCACCAAATACGTGGTAGTAGTAGCAGACCACTTGAGACTGCAGGGATTCCTGGTGTTTCCTTACTTGGATGACTTGCTCATAACTGCTCAGACCAGGTGGGGGCAGTACTTAGGAAAGACAGTCCAAGGCATCTGATCCCCTGAAGAAGCCAATATGCATATCAATGTCCTAGAAATGAGAGTAGTACTCTTAGTGTTGCAGTACTTCCAAGACTTTCTTTCTTCTGGGACTATTTCGATTCAGACAAGCAATATGTTAGTGGTCTGGTACACCAGCAAACAAGGAGGTTCAGACAAGCAATATGTCAGTGGTCTGGTACACCAGCAAACAAGTAGGAACCAGATCTTACCCCTTGTGTCAAGAAGCTCGGACAGTGTGGCAGTGGGTGATCTCCTCCAGTCAATTTCTGTTAGCAATGCACTTTCTGGGGAATTCCAACATGATAGCTGACAAGTTGAGAAGTTCCATTTTATTGCTTCATGAGTGGTTTCTCAGCATGATAGTTGCGTAAAAGATTTTCCACCATGGGGCCAACCTTGCTGAAACCACTTTGCATCTCCCCTCAACAAGTGCAGCAGGTTTTTTGCCCTGATCCTCCCACTGGGGGAATCACTGAGAGATGCTTTCCTCCACGATTGGCCCCCAAGTCTCCTCTATGCTAACCCCCAACTCCTTTAATCAAAAAGTTTATCCAGAAAGTGTCTTGATTGACAAGCACAGTCATCCTCATTGCCCCTTATTGGCCTCCTCAGATTTAGTTCCCCTTTCTTTGGCCTCATCTAGTTTGCCCAGCATGGATTCTGGATTCAATTCCAGCCCTCCTGTCTCACCCGACAGACATGATTCACCCAGATGTTTTAGGCCTAAAGGCTGCATGGTTTCTCCACTTCCATTAATAGCTAGATGACCCAGGTTATCCTCCC
This sequence comes from Protopterus annectens, assembly GCF_019279795.1. Taxonomy (NCBI): domain Eukaryota; kingdom Metazoa; phylum Chordata; order Ceratodontiformes; family Protopteridae; genus Protopterus; species Protopterus annectens. Next base: position 839,801,809 of record NC_056733.1, on the reverse strand, counting down.
ATGTCTGTCACATTCTTTTGTCTTCCCATAAAGTTTCCACTAGGAAAATTTACAAAAGTAAATGGAAAAGATTTTTTTTTCTGGGTACAACAGAAAGACACTGACCCTTTTTCAACACCAGTACCTAATGATCTTGAGTTTTTGGCTACAATTTTTAATGAAGGGGCTAGCTCTTCAACTATTAAAGTACAACTAGCTGACATTTCTAATTTTCACATAGGAGTAAACAATTCCACCTTAGCTTTTTCAAAACTCTGCAAGACCTTTATAAGAGCAGTCTTTCTTCTTAGACCCCTTTTAAAAATTCAACTCCACCATGGAATTTGAATTTAGTTTTACAAGCTTTGACACAATCTCCATTTGAGCCATCAGTGAAGTGTGAATTAAAATTTTTAACTTGCAAAGCTATATTTTTAGTCGTCATAACCTTTGCTCGAAGATTCTTAGAATTTCAAGCTCTATCTACTAAGCCTCCTTATTTGTTCATAGGTAGGTACCAGGCTATTGGCCCTGGGGCCTATACAAGCCCAGCCAAAAAGGTGCCCTGGCTTTTGCCACCCAAGAAAATTATTTTCATGTGCCACTGTCGAGCAGAGCCACAGAGGTGATCCCCGGGGTGAATTTCCTATTTCCCATCCAGTCATCAAGAGTGCTAATGAGGAGCTTTGTTTGATATAGATAGGTAGTTTATTCCAGAGTATGGGAAGTCTCTGGGACAGGAATCTATCCCTCCATGTTCTGTTTAATGTGGTGACAAGATTTATGTCCCTAGAGCGTGTAGCTCGGAGGGATTGGGATTTCTTTAAGTGGAGCATGTCGAACAGCTCTGGGTTTGACATAGCTTTGTATGTTAGGCAGAGATCAGCTCTGAGTAGGCGATATGCGACGGAGTATAGCTGGAGTTTTTTTAGACGATCTGCGTAGGGCATCTGTTTGAGGCTGGTAATCTTCTTTGTGAGGTATTTCTGCGGCCTTTCCAGTTGTTGTAGATGCCTTGTGAGGTACATACCAAAAGGGGCATTGTACTCTATAATGGATCTAATGAGTGATGAGTAGAGGGGAACAATGACCTCTTTTTTTCTGGATGAGAAACCTTTTGTGATGAGGTGTGCCACGTAGAAGGATTTCCTGATTACTGTGGCAATGTGATTATCAAAGGAGAGACTACTGCCTACCTGTGTCCCAAGGTCTCTTATCACACTTTTGGTGTTAAGTATACTACCACCTATGTTGTAGTACATGGGTACAGAGTTTTTACCAAAGTGGATGACAATGCACTTTTTGGCATTGAGCTTGACACCAGGCATCTGTTTCAGTGAGGTCTTTTTGTAGGATGTCCACATCGTTAGGAGTTTCAATTATGGCTCCTAGTTTGCAGTCATCTGCAAACTTCGTTAGCCAAAGACCTTCTGTGTTAGCCTGTACTTCAGAGAAGTAGATACCAAACAGGAGAGGACCTAGGACTGAACCCTGTGGTACTCCACTTGTCACTGGTCTAAAGTCTGATTTGGAGTCTGCTACTTTCACAGTGTGGGTTCTGTCAGTGAGCCAGTTGGCAACCCACCTTGTGACATAGGGATTTATTCCTAGTTTAGTGAGTTTATCTATAATTCCAGAGTGGGGGATGGTGTTGAAAGCCTTGGCAAGATCTAGATAGGCTGTGTGAACCACCTTACCCTTGTCTATGGCTTTGGTGACTGCTTCAAAGATGCCTATCAGGTTTAGGAGACATGATCTGCCTTTTACAAACCCGAACTAGGTAGGATCCAGAGTTTGGAGATTACCAATGTCTTTGCTTATAAGTTGGTGGCCTAATGGTTAAGGCGTTTGCCTTACAAACACAAGGTGCAGGGTTTGAGTCTCAGAAGGGATCATTGGCTAAGCTTAAAATGGCTCACAAGGGCAGTTAGCTTAGTACTAATCTATGAACCTATGAACCTATATGTTCCATGGCCTTGCAGACCAGGCAATTCAGGCTAATGGGGTAGTAGTTCCCGGGGTCCGTGGTGGCTCCCCCCTTGTGGAGTGGGATAACTGTTGCTGTGCACTATTCAGCAGGCACAAAGCCTGAGGTGAGGCTATGATTGAACATGGTACTTAGATGGGGTGCCATTTTGTTCTGTAGTTTGTGTAGAACGCAGCCTGGGATGTTGTCTGGTCCCATGGATGCTGCGTTCTTGGCTTTGGAGAGTGTGGTTTTTACCTGTGCAGTCGTGATTACAGGAACTTTGCATTCTTCCGGTATAGAGATGGGCTCTTTAGGGGGTGAGGGGGGGTAAAGTTAGCACTGAACCTATCTGCCAGAATGTTGGCAATATCAGTTGTTTATTCATAAAGATAGGGTATCATTACAAACCAACCCATCCTTCCTTCCTAAGGTGGTGTCAGAATCCAACTTTAGCCAATCTATTAGTCTTCCAGTTTTCTTTCCAAATTTCATGAACAAAGGGGAATACGTTTAACTTGTTGGATGTTCACAGACAGTTACATTTCTACTTACATAAAATGGAAAATTGCAGAAAATCAGATCAATTATTTGTCTCCTTTTTTGGAATCAAAACTAGGCAAGACAGTTACTAAAGTAACTTTAGCCAAGTGGCTAAAGCTTTGCCTAAAACAAATTGGGTTTGTCTTTGCCAACACTTTTAAGAGCTCATTCAACCAGGTCTACGGCAACTTCATCAGTATTTTTATCCAGATCTTCCATGGACAATATGTGTGCTGCTGCAACTTGGGCTAATCCTCATACCTTTATTGCTCATTGCAAATTGGATCTGGTCTTGAGGGGAAGTGCAGCCTTTGGCTCTACAGTGCTCAGGAATATCCTTCCTTACAGTCCCCATGGGATTCAGGTAGCTGGGGACGCTGTCCCATTTGTTGAGGAATGAATGAAAATTGACATCAGATAAAGAAGTTATGTACTCACCATAATGTTCCATCTTTGTTGTTCATTTTCATTCTTCCTCCACTACCCTCCATCTATCCCCCTGCCAGTTTGTTTGTTTGTGACTTCTGGAAGAATGAGAAGATGCTAAGTGAACCAGTGTTCCTGCCTTTGAGCTCCAGATATTGATTTCTCATATAGTGGTTGTTCCTTAGTTTATAATAAGCAAAAAGATCAGCAAAGAAAATCTGAGGTATGGCAGGGGACTAGGGCATAATGGGCAAGGGAAGAGCAGTTTTCAGTACCCATGAGCTGTAAAAACCATCCAATTCAGATCCAAAGGTTGGATCTGAACTTCTTTTTTTCTCTCCTCCTCAGCTCCCATTTCCAATAAGCAATTTCAGCAACAAGGAGACAATAATTTTGTTTTAAAAACAATGGAAAAGAGGCTCAAAAAGAAAGGAAAGGCCTTTAAAAGTCATGGATAGTCTTCCTAGTCAGCATGACTATCCACCTATTTGGCCTCCATCTCTCCCACTCTATCAGCTTTTCAATGCCTTTGAAAATTCATCTTCCCTTTTGGCATCAGGTTGCTTCAGACAGTTGGGTTGTGGAGGTACACTTGGCAATGGGAACCCCTCCATCCTTTTCAGGGAATTCCCTCTTATCTAGGTAACCTGATGCTCTGTTTCCTTCCATCCAGCACAACATGCTGCCTCAGGTAGTCATAGAACTAGGGCCCCTCAATCTCCAAGGCAAAGGTTATTTTCAAGAACTTTTCTAGTTCCCAAAACTGAAGGATCCTGGAGGACAATGCCAGATCTTTCTTTTCTAAACTTTTTTTTCAAGATTCCAATGTTCAAGGTGCTATCACTTGAGTCTCTTGTACCTCTGGTCCCCCTTCTACTGTTGAGCATTTCAGACATATGATTTGTTGTGTTTGGCTTACATTATCAGTTCTCGGTTTTACCCTTTGGACTCTCCAGTTCATCAAGGGCATTTACAAATGCCTATTGCTTACTGTAGACTGTAAGTCACCCACATTTTCCCATATTTGGATGATTGTCTTATTTTTGAAGACTTATTTTCAAGCCATCAAGATTCTTTATCAAATGTTCAGGAACTGCTACTGGATTTTCAAATCAACTTGCAGAAGTCTTCTCTCATCCTTTTTTGCAGAATGATTTTCCTGGGATGTTTGATGGAGTTTGCCTTGGGAAGAGCCTTTCTTCCTCCAGGCAAAGTAAATATGTTTCAGTAGTTCCTCCTGGGTTTCTCTAGCCAAAGCCAAGCATCTGCAAGGGAGTTTCTTCGGATTCTAGAGTATATGGCATTGATGATAATATTGCTTTCCCTTGTCAGACTATACGTGAGGAAAATACAGTAATTCCTCAGATCAATCTACACTCAGCATTTACACCCTTTGACCTTTCAGATCCCAATTCTGGGTTTGTAAAGAAAGAGATTGTATGGTGGGTGGACCAGATAGCTTTTAATCATGATCTTCAATTTTCCCTTCCTACTCTTCTCCTGGCAGCAACCACATACACTTCAGATCTGGCATGGGGAGTGGTTTTAAAAGGAATAAAAGTACAAGCTCTGTGGGCTCCTGCAGACAGAAGCACATATACATTTGTCAGCAACATGTTGGCTGTTATTAATGGCATGAAGGCCTTGAATCATCACTGGTCTTCAGGACCTCTGTAAGTGTATACAGGCAACATCAAAATAAAGCTGTACATAAACAAACAGAAAGGTACCAAATCTTACCCTTTTCACAGACTGGCTATGATGGCCTGGGAAGTAGCAATTCACTTCAGTCTGACTCTTCATTCTTCATACATTCCATCAGAGCAAAACTTTATAGTAGACAAGTTCAACAGGACCAGGGAAGACTTCCATACATGGAAACTTCATCCTGGGGTCTTCAAAACAATGATCTGACTGTGGGGAACACCTCAAGTAGATCTCTTTGCCTCATTTCAGAACAGGCAACTGAAGAAATTCTGTTCCAGGATTCTTTGCAGAGAGGCCTGGACCACAAATGCTTTCTCATTCCCATAGATGTGAATGTTCCTATATATTTTTCCACCCTTTCACTGATTGTCAGTGTTCTTCTAAAGATTCAGAAGGGCTGCTCAAAAATTGTAGTTACTCCCTTTTGGCTAAGGCAACAGTGGTTCTCCTTTCTTTTCAGTCTTTCCAAAGGCAATTACCACAAGCTTCCCCACAGAGTGCATTTACTCGCACGACATAGGGGGAGTTTGATACACCCATTCTGGAAACTTCTTGACTACCTGCCAAGGTGATAGAATTCAGTATCTTTTAGGCACCTTTTTTTTCTGAGGACTTGCAGCAGGTACTAAAGCAGGTGAGAACACCTGCTACCAGAAAATCATATTTGTGTGACTGGAAAAGATTTTCTAGATGGTGTTAGTAAAAGCACTAAAATCATTTTCTAGCCAACTGTCCCTGTTTCTTGATTATTTGTATACGTTAGTGTCCAACGGCGTATCATACTCTTCTATCAAAGTACATTTGTCTGTCATTTCTGCTTCTCTATCTTTGAATTCCACCTTTCTAAAAATGCTCAAGTTAAATCATTTTTGAACAGGGTTTTACATACTTGTTCACCTGTGAAACAGGTAGCACCACCTTGGAATCTTAATATTGTGCTTGAAAAGATTACTCTGTCTTCATTTGAACAAGGTCATCAGGTTGATTTGAGGTTCTTAACATGGAAGACCATTTTACTTATTGCTCTGATATCTGCTTAGAGAGTATCTGACTTACAAGCTTTTATGGTGAGTGAACTCTAACTCATTTTTCACAAGGACAGGGTTTCTTTGAAAACAAATTCTATCCTTATGCCTAAAGTAATCTCAGACTTTACCTTTAAACAGGCTAATCATCTCACAGTCTTCTTTTCTGATCCATAGAACAAAGGAGAAAGGATTTTTCACACTTTGGATATACACAGACAATTCAGATGCTACTTAGACAAAGCTTGACCTTTCAGGAAAGCTGAATAGCTGTTTATCTCCTATGAAAGTAAGAGGAATGTGCAACTAGTGTCTAAACAGACAATTTCCAGATAGTTGTCTCATGCTCTTACTGTTTACTATACTCACCAAAACAAAAAAAACACTTCCAGACAGGGCTTTAGCTCATTGTACAAGGTCTTTGGCTTCACTGATGGCTTTCTGGAAAGGGGTGGACTCTAAAAGAATTTTACTAGCAGTAGCTTGGTCCTCTTTACATAGTTTTATAAAGTGGTACCAAGTGAATTCCTTGTCCAAGTCCAGAACAAGCTTTGCTAGGATAATTAATTAGGGGCTTTTGGCGTCTTAGTTATTGGCCTCCTCCCTTTTTTCTTTATTGTCTAAGCTATGGCATTCTACCCATGTGATTTAAGCTACTGCAATGGTGATCTATGTATTGAAAATAGTACAGTTGTATAAGTAAACGTACCATAACAGCAGATGTCCCAGTAGGCCACCATTATAGTATCCTTCCCTTCCTCCAGCACCCTTTTTTGCTCGTGCTTTTTTGTACTGGCATTGAGGGGTTGGTTTTACCTTCTTGTATATGGTTTATGGTTAACTTTCTTTCCTAGCATATGGCTGTTGCCTACTTCCTAGGCAAAAAAATGTTCTTAAGCTTTTTGTGCTTCACCTACTTTTTATTTGGAGCTCTGCATGAGCTCCTAGCAGTTGGAGTGCAGGGAAGGCACCTAAAATTCTGATAGGTTGACCTGTGCAGGGGGCAAGACCCCGTATAGCCTAGGCTGCTGCAAAAGTGATCTGTTAGAACATTTATTATTATTGTAAGTTTACTTGCACTACTGATCTGTCTACTTCAATGTTCTTTATAGTAATTTTCAGATTTTTTTAACTTTATTTATTTATTTATTTGATCATTTGTGTGTTTGTTTTGTTGTTAACTAGGATGATCCCATGGAGCAAAGTTTCCCCTTTTCAGATGAGCCCTGGGTAGAAAAGCTCAGAATAACAGGATTAACAATACAAATAAACATGCATTATTGACTTTGATGAAAATATAATTTCAGTGTACATATTGGAAAAGTGCACTGTGCTGGTCTGCCACTCTCTATATGTATTTAGCATGCAGAGTTAATAGAACATTACAATTTTAATTCATGTAATGGTACCAATAAAGTAATTCTTGTGTGTGAAAAAGATATTTGAGGAGTATGGGTGAAATAGAAAACAATGCATATGTTAGTAATGCATGGAATAGATGTGGAGAAGAGGAATTAGAAGGTGGGTTAGTGGTTAGTATACAATGCTGAACTTGACTGAAAGGATTTGTTTAAATGTGTTAGGAGTTACATTAGGATAGGTGTTATGTCAGGAACAGGAAGAGGTGTATATTAAATGTTGGTCGTTTTTTGATTTATTATAGTTCTTAATTGTTTTTGTTTATTATAGAGCTTATTTATGTTGGCATTCCACCAAGATGGTGTATATATATATTGGTGCTGATTAAAACCACTTGGTTTACACTTTTTGTTAAGTGGGAGTAAAATATGTTGGCAAAATGACAATGACAGGTAGTCCTGCAGCTGAATTTTGTAGCTCATCATATAGTATTCATAGGTTTCTCTTTTTTAAAAGTTCTTGAATTCAGATTTGTTTATTGTATTTGATTCAGATACCCTAAAGGAGAATATTGCAAATATGTGATGGGATTTCACCAGAAATAAAGATACTGCAAGTAGTGCAAATAGTGCAATGTTAGCAAGGACGAGGAGTAGAATATTGTTATCCCTTGTGAGATGGTTAACTTTTTGTGCAAAGGAGTTAACATTTACTATGTCTAGGAAGCTTTCTGTGTACCCTACCTTGAGGTAAATGTGCTCAAGTGAATTAGCAGATAGTTGAAATCAACCATCAGAAATTACTTTCATTTATGGGTAATTCAGTAAGCATAGTTAGAAGCCTTTCTTGACTCTCTAGGGACATAGAAAGTGAGCTATAGCAGGTTATGATTTGATAACATACCTTGTTGGGGTAATTTGAAGCTCAATAAGTTCTGTTTGTGGATCATGGGGAATCTATCTAGAGATAATTAGGTCTCCAACACATGCTAATACTCCCTCATAGTTTCCAACAGGTCTAAAAGCATGATAGGTGTTGAAACCCAGTAAAGAGGGACCCTGAGATTCATGAAACTTGTGCCAGGTGCAGGCGTAGCGTCGGTGTTCTAACACCAAATATGGCCGCCGAGTGATTCAGGTATGAGCTGTTTCCAAGTGCACTACGTGCGTACGCTACGCCCGCACAACTCCTGAGCCTTGTATGCTAATTACCCCATGTGCAGCAGTGTAACATGCAAATTAAGGTATGTAGCGATTCAGAAGTGGTGCAGGCGTAGTGTAAGCATGCAGAAATGTAAACCGTAGAAAACGGTTTACATTTTTGCAAACATAAAATCGGAGCCATGACAGCCGACCAAACACATGTATTAATGTTGTTGTGTCTTTCGGCTTTTTCCGGTTAGGGGTCGCCACAGCGGAACTCCGATCTGCTAATGATTGGTAGTTGATTTTTACATGCCGAGTTACCAGCCCTGACGCACAACCTTCAACGAAGGTACGCCCATTCATGCATGTCTCCACCCAGAAGACGGGCTAGCTGAGAATCGAACTGGACAGCGTCTTACTGTGAGGCGACAACGCTACCGCAGCACCACCACCGCGGGGTCAATGTTAATATATGCCAATGGCTAAATATATAGCTATTGGCATAAAAAAAATGTACAAAATATAAAATTAACATTTAATATATATAGTCGCGCTATCGCGACGTGGAAGCGCAGGGCAGCGATGCACAAAGGGGATCGCAAGGAATATATAAAAATATAGAATAAAACCACAATAAAACACATATCACGATTTCCCCATAATAGTCAATGGCAGGCATGCTACACCATACTCATGGCACAAGGGTTGCTTAGGGGCAGTGACAGTGTTATGCACAGTAGCTAGGAATTAGTAGGCAATGCCATGCAAATGAGAGGAGTAGTAGTGAATCTTAGATTCCCCGCTGGTGTAAGGATGCACCTCACAGTGAAGTGTTATAACACCGAGGTGAGCCCTTGAGATAAAGATGACATCAAGAGAGGGGTGTGTCGCCATTGCTGTAAGCACATTGGAGCATTGCTAAACCGGTCTGCCCCTAGCTAGGAGAAACTGCAGGATAGGGGTGTGTTGAATTGCCCATAGCTATGCTTAGCTGAGAATACACAAGGTAACTGAGCATGCATGTGAACGGAGATGAAAATGCGCATAAACCTGGTAAATGGGTATGCACGTCGCGCACTGCAGCTGAAACAGGAAGGATATAGGAAAGAAATAAGGAAATGCTGCAGCAGTGAAATTGGAGTACAAATGACTAATTAACACCTAGGAGCCTATAGTGGGCCATTGACAACAGCTAACAAGGCTGCAAGCGCTACCTGCAGAACAGAGAAGGGGAGGAAAAGAAAACAGCAAAGTGTCAAAGCAGAACAAAGGCGATATGCAGTATATCAGCTACAAGGCACATTTTGCCATGACTGGGTAGGGAAAGTACAAAACAAGAAAGACGGCAGGTGGATGCATGCCTGATAATGGGAGGGGATCCAGGTCTAAAAGTGAATTAAAGGGCAACAGATTAATCAAGGCAGACAAGCAGATCTCCACAGTAAAGGCCCCACACTTGCAGTACTCATTGCAAAACCCATAATTAAGACACGCAGCAGATGGAATAGTTCATACATACCCACTTACATCAGCAGCATCCATAGCACAATACTATAAAGTGTAAAAGAACCTCACACACATTTGTGTATTCCCATACACTCTGCACCAGTGGTGTATACAGATGGGGAACTTTTATTATATACATGTTAGGGGCTGCCATAGCTTTGATCCACCAGCATGTGTTGGAGACTGAAGGTGGTGTGGAGGATGATGCATACAACCACCGCATGCACCAGAGTAGGAGGAGAGTGCTCAGACCCAGGGTAACCTACAAGGGGCTACATGATCTGGAGATAGTAGAGCATTACAGGGTGGAAAGGGACACCCTACAGCAACTTGTGGAGCTGTGCCGGCCATGCCGCAGAGCCAGAACAAACAGAGGGGAACCCATCCCAGTGGATACGAAGGTATGTGTAAGCCTGAGAATACTAGCTACAGGTACCTTTCAAAGACCAACTTAGGATATCATGGGTATCTCACAGGCATCAGCATCCAGGGTATTACACCAGTTCCTGGATGCCATGTTGCCACATGCCAATGAGCACATATACTTCCCCCGAACGCAGAAGGAGTTGGCCAGCAATATGCGTCTCTTCCACCGTGTGGCAGAATACCCAGAGGATCTGGGTGCAATAGACTGCAAACACATACACATCAAGTCATTACCCGGTGAGCAGGGTAGGCGCTACATAAACCACAAGGGATACCCCTCCATCAACTGCCAGGTCATGTGCAATGCCCAGGGCATTATCATGGATGTGTGTGCTGGCAGCCCTGGAAGCTATCACAACTCCCACATCTGGTATGCCTCACAGCTGTATCAGTTATTTATCAGGAGGGACATCCCAAATGGCCACCTGGTGGGGGATGCTGGCTATGCACTGGAACCGTGGATGATGACTCCCATCAGAAATGCACACACACCCTTGCAGGAATGCCATAATGAGACACACGCTCAAACCAGAATCATCATAGAGTGTGTGTTTGGGATGCTGAAATCAAGGTTCTGTTGCTTGGACATATCTGGTGGAGCCTTGCAGTACTCTCCAGGCACATGTGCCCACATCTTCATATTGTATGCCATGATACACAATATGGTCCTGTGGAAACAGCTGCAGCAGAGATAGAATGGTGAAGGCCCTCACAGCCCACCACCATTGCCAAGGGCCCCACAGGCACAGAGGTACTCAGACCACGAACATGCTAAGCCAGCCCCAGTAGGCAGATGGAGGCTTGGCCAGTATGCCCATGCATTGGCAAAGAGGGAATTTATAGCACACACACTGACAGTATAGGCACCTAGGGACTGACACCTTTCTCCATCTGCACACACAGTAAAAATGGATGGCACACATACAAGACTATCTGTAAATTGTCATGTATAGGCAGTCTACTGTGTGCATCCAACATAGGCAGCCCTCAACTATTGCACACACAACAGCCATTGGCACAAGATAAGTCAACACCTGAACAGTAAATGAAGCTATCAGCATATGCAGATACTGTATGTATAGATTCATAGGTAGGTACTTGGCCAGCTGCCAGAGGCCATTCATAAGGCCAGCCAAAATGTGTCAACATTTGCCACCCCATTGGTTCATAAACCGTCCCTCTGTGGAGCAGAGCCAATGGCTGGATCCCTTGGGTGCATCTACTGTTCCCCATCCACCCTTTAAGGTTTCTCTTGCAGAGTGTTAGTGAAGGGCTCTGTATAATGTAGTTAGGGATGTTTTTCCAAAGTATGAGGAGTGTCTGTGACAGGAAGCTGTCCCTCCAGCATCTTCCGGTTATTGTTGTGGCAAGGTCAGCTCAATACAGTGTGTGGCTCACTGTGACATGGATTCCCATAGGTGGAGCATATCCATCAAGCCTGAGTTCAACATGGCTGTGTTGGCCAGAGGACATCATCTCTGGGTAAACGAGATGCCACTGAGTAAAGCAGGAGTTTATTCAGTCCGGCTGCATAGGCCATATGTTGGAAGCCAGTATTCCCCTTGGTGAGGTACATTCATGGACCCCCCCAGCTGTTGGATGTGTCCTCTGAGGTACATCCCACATGGGTTATTATACCCTATGATGGGACTGATGAGTGATGAGTAAAGGGGCACTATAACCCCAGTATGTCTAGATGGGAATCCTTTAGTAGTCAGATGGCCTACATAAAAGGATGTTCTAACTACAGTGGAGATATGATTGTCACACGGGAGATCACTATCTACCTTAGTCCCCAGATACCCCATTACCTCGTCTGTATTAAAGTGGCTGCCGCTCATGTGTTAATATGTGGGTGCCAATTCCACAACAGAATGACCATGCAGTTAGTGGCACTTGGCTAGAGGCTGTGTCGTTGGCACCCTGTGACGTTCTCTGTGAGGCCCCTTGAGGGATGTCCGTGTCAGCTGGACTATCAATCATGGCTCCCAGTTTGCAGTCATTAACAAACATGGTCTGCCGTAGACCACCTGTGTTTGCCTGTACATCAGAGACATATATGCCAAACAGTAGGGCTCCCAGGACTGAGTCCTGTGGGACACCCATCGTGACTGTTCAAGAGTTGGACCTGGAGACCGCTAGTCGTACCATGTGGGTTCTGTGTGTAAGCCCATTGGCAACCCAACCTGTGATGTATGGGTGAATGCACAGGCTGGTGTGTTTATTAATACTACCTGAGCGGGGCATGGTGTCAAAAGTCTTGGTGAGGGCCAGGTAGTATGTGTGAACCACCTCCCCTGTCATCTAATGTCTTGGTGACTGTATGTAAGACATCAAACAGGTTCAGTAGGCATGAACTGCACTCAAACAAGCTGACCTGGGTTGGGTCACATGTTCGAAGGTTACCAATGTCATTTTTAATGAGTGCCATGAAGATGCGAACCATACCATTGCAGACCAGGCTAGTCAGGCTTATGGGGTGGTAGTTACCATGGTCAGTTGTGATTTTACTGTGATGGAGTGGAATAACCGTTGCCATGCGCCATTATATGGGCATGTAGCCTGTGGAGAGGCTGAGGTAGGAATGCTTAATTAGGTGGGGACAGGTTGTCTTGTACAGTTTGCAAGATGCAGTCTGGGTCAACATCTGCCTCCATTGACGCTGTGTTCTGCTGTTAGAGAGGGCCATTTCCACCTGTGTGTCTCTGATGGTTGGGATACTGTACCTTTCGGGTAGTGTTGTGGGCTCTTTAGGGGGTGAAGTATGCACTGAATGTATCTGCAAGGATGTTGGCGATATCAGTATGGTCAGTATATTTTGTGCTATATTTCACTGGCACAGTGCAAATCTGTGTGTCACCACATAGATCCTTGACATAGTCAAAGAAGGCTTTGTGGTTATCTTTCAAATCCTTGCGTATTCTCCTGCTGATGTTAGCCTTGGATGATGTCATGAGGGACCTACGTATCATACTAATAGTGGTCACAGATGTCTGCTCTTCATGGGATTTACTGTGTGTCTGGAACATTATCCTACATCTGTAGTATAGCCTGTTTATTGCAGAGGTCCACAGGACCGGTGTCCTTATCTAGGAGGAGTGAGTCTTGGTTTACCAGCGATGGCACAATCCATACATCCGTGTAGCTGCTTATAGTCTGTAAATCTGTCTGTATCTTGAGCAGTGGTTCCCCTTAGCATGAGGGCTGTTAAACCCCCCACCCTTGTCACTAGTAGTGTAAATTTAGCTATAGGAAAGGTATACACTGTGGTATCCGTGGGTGGGGGAGATGCTAGGGTGTGGAAACAGTGAAAAGTTCATGGTCAGAAGTAACCAGTCACCAGTTAACCTCCACTGTGGTGCACCTGTTGCGCATGTTGGTGATGACCACATCTAGTAGTTTCCACCCCATGTTAAGGAGGTTACCACCTGATACAGGGCATATAAGGTGATACATTCCAGGAAGCGCTGGTCTTGGAAGTCAGTACCGGAGTACATTTCCCATTTAATGGTATGGTAGTTGACATTGACCAATGCCAGGGTGTGCATTAGGACTGTCATGTTCTCCACTGTCTCCAGGTAGGTGGAGTGGAGGTCCTGGGTCATGGAGGGTGATCCGTAGCAGGCCACATTCCACATTGCAGTTGTGGCTGATGTTAGCTGCACATGGATGATCACAGAGGTATCATGCTGTCCCACTAACCTGGAGGTGTAGGTATCCCTGATGAATATGGATACAGCCCCTCCATGTCCGTCAGTCCATGTTCTGTGGCTGGAATGTGTGGTAGTATCAGTTGTAGTCTGGTAGTGCTAGTGTGCTCTCAGGAGCCTTAAGACAGATTTCAGTTAATGCACAGATGTTGATGTTGTCCATCCTGAGGAGTGCTGTGAGTGCATGCATGTTGTGATCACAACCCCTGGTGTTGAGTAGCATAAACCTCATTGAATCTGCTATTGTGCTGTTTACGGAGCTGGTATTCACCTTAGAGACTCTCCTAAATAAGGCACCATGAGGGCGCCAATAGCCTTGGCCAGTATTCCAAAGTGTAAGGCTGACACATAGGCTGGTATGGTATCATTGCATGCATGTTCCCCATCTGTGCTTGTTTTTCATCTCCCCTGTAGGTAACCTAGTGGTAAGCAATAGAAAGCCTTAAACTTATACAAATCTTCTAGCTTCCAAGATAGGCTTTTGGAGTGACTAAGTATCAGTGTTCTGTATGTTCTTGCTGTACTCAACTGTTTCCTGACTACATGGTGAGTTCACACTGTATATTGTGATCTGAAGGTCTGTTTATTCACATATTATGGCTGTGATGGCCTGCACATTAGAGTTTCACAGATAGCCTACTATCTATCTGCCGAAGGGCAATTAGAAGCATAGCAACAGTGTGTTGGCCTTCCCCGCACCATTGATGAAGTAACTGAGCCTCTGTCAGGCATACCCAATGAAGCAATTCCAGGCAGAGTTGCTGGAAGCTGTTGAAGACTGGGGTTGTGGAGGGTGATAGGGACACTTAGTGATCTAAAGAGGGCATGTTAATGTGGCAGTTCAACACCATTCAATTCCCGCAAAACGTCTTGCAGCTATCAAACTGGACAGGGTCCCCCACCCATGGCTGTATGGTTCTGGGACACATGATCCCAGGGGTGTATAGTCTGTTACCCATTTACACAACAAGGTTTCCCTTGAAGTGTGTCAGTGAGAGACTATGCCTAAACTAGTTAGGAATGTAATGTATTGTCTCACAGTACATTTGTTATATGTTGTTATTTCAAGAGTACTTGAAGCTCAGTGAGTTTGGGGGCTCACGCCCTTTGCTTATCCTAGCTTACACATAGAAATCATCTAAATAGAAAATAGGCAGAAGCGACGTTAATGTCAACAGTGTAATGGTTACAGCATCTGCATAGTATCTGTGCATTTGAGGTTACAATCCCGATAAAGGCAGGGATGTTTATCATGTGCAAAAGTATACCTTAACCACAGCTTGCATATATAGGTAGTAATCGTCTGTATAATAAACATTCGAATCACCCATATAAACCCATGTATGCAGGAGAGTACAGTCAACCGAGAACGTAATGTCATGTCAGCACATAGTGAGATGTTACATCACTGACAGGTATATATCCGGAGTGTAGTGGATGTGTCTGTGTTTGCGTGCACAGGTTATACGTTACAACGTTTAACTGTGTTTAACTGCTGCTATAATGTCACACAAACACTTTTAAACATGCTTACAACTGCTTAAATGAGCCTTATTCTGCAGTAAAAAACATTTGTAAAGCATTGCAGGTGTCAAACCCTGGACCATGCACACTATAGTCATGGGACGTACAGCTAAGCCATCCGAGGTGTACACATGTTTCATAGTCTTGAGACTACACCTTATACCATATGTATTTCACTGTAATGATCACAAATGGGACAGTCACTTTGTGTACATATGTACAGTACATTGTAATGTACTGTAGTTTGTGAACCAATACATTCTAGTCTACAGATGTATTACTGTTACAAACTAATACGAAATATATATATATATATATATATATATATATATATATATATATATATATATATATACACACATATATATATATATATATATATATATATATATGTCAGTGATGTCTGCACATATATATATATGTATATATATATATATATATATATATATATATTTATATATATAGTTACATCAATAGCCATATATATAAGCATCTATGAACACACTTCGTGACACAGAAGCACTCCAAAGGAATTGGAGTATACACAAAACACATGCAGCTCTGGTATTATAACAATTAATATTAACCTAATTCACCATAGAAGGGGTGATTGTTGTGTATGCAAAGATTGGGGTGGGAGAGGAATGATGGGTAATGCAATCATGCATCAAGGAGGGCCTGGGTCGGATGTCCAATAAGTGAAATGGAGGGGCATACATGGAGTATGGGGACAATATATAAAGGACACAAAGCAAGAAACTTACTCATTCATAATACACCCTGTCATATCACATTGCAGCACCTACTTTCACAAACATATGAACATTAATATGTATCAGACATATGTACACACACTGACTGTCACATTTGTTTTCAGTAGTGAGGAATGTCTGTAGTACAATGTATATTCTAAACACCATAACATTCGTACATATCTCAGATGCCTTAGAGGTAAAGTCAGTGACTGTGGTGTTCATGGTCCCAGGTTCAAGCGATGTTAGGTTATTTTGGGGGCCAGAATAAGGGCTTTTGGATGCAGGTGGATTAAAGTACTCTTAAGCAGTTGTAAACATGTTTCCGTGTGTTTGCGCGACGGTAAGCGACACTGAAACACGGTAAACGGAGAAGCGTTTCACACATTTGACCTTTGCTTAACGTTGCACAGACCACAGGCAAACCTGCTCACAACCGCGTAAATGTGCATTTTTCACACTTTCCCTACCAGTGCCTACCCTGAGAGGTAAAATAATAACACCTTCCAGGAGTAGAACCCGCAACCATGCACTCCATCCTCAGAGTAACCTAACACTAAGCTACCTGGGATGTAGCTATCCCAGTTGTGTATGCAGACAGGTTAAAACACAAAAGGGAGGAATGTGTTAAAATAGGACAACCCGCCATGTACCCAATTAAAGGTGTATGCTCATATATATATATATATATATATATATATATATATATATATATATATATACATATAGAGAGAGAGAGAGAGAGAGAGAGATACATAGAGACATGCCGATATATACATGTCTACATATATATGTAGATATATAGATAGGTTAAAAACATCTACACATCTATGGAGGTACAGATAAACGTATGCAATAATGTATATATATATATATATATATATATATATATATATATATATATATATATACATATACACACACACACACACACACACACACACACACACACACATATATATATATATATATATATATATATATATACACACATACATACATGTCTGTAGACAGCATCCAAAGTGGTCATATCTGAGTATAACATGGACCATAGCAGTCACACATTCTGCCTCCCCAAACAATATGAACATAACATATGAAGAGTATATGCCAATACACTATTACAAATATGTTCTATGGACACACTCACCAACACAACTGCAATGACTGCAAATATCCATGACAGAATTACACAGACAGCTTTCATTTTGCAAATCTTTATTACATTCTGATGTATTGCCAAAAGGATTCAAGGACTAATAGTACCTGCATGCTATACAGGAAGCATTTAATAGTGCCTTAATGAATCAGCCTGCAATTACCATAGTATTAGTCCACTAAGGGATAGGTGTTCACATAGGGAAAAAACACCCACACACATATAGATGTTGTATAAAAGGGGTTCTTATACACCTGCATGTGCTATGTACACCCACCATCATCTACCCCACAACCGAAATAACTACATCAATACATACTGTCATACCATAACCAATTATTCAACTACTGTATAACATCTGCTGAAACCTTAACATACCTGGACACAGACACACTAACATGGCCCTATGTGAAATAGTTGCTGTTATACAATTGAACAGCTGCTGATGTAACAGAGTTTGTATGAACTAATCCCGTTTCAGAGGGTTAAAAGGTTTGTACACTAGGAAGTTTTACCGAGTACTGATTATTAGCACAGTATGATACACAGTAACACCAAACTAAATATGCCTGGTAAGCACACTGTAAACCCCCTATCATTATATGCATAGCTATGCAGCCTTAAGCTGGTCAAACAACCTGGCCAGACTGAAACATATGCAGAAGTATTAGGTGCAGACAAACCCTGCACAAGTGGCAATGTTCAGAAATATAACAGCAGTACCCACATTTAGACCAACTCCTCTAGGCATTACACACAATATATTACTGTTCGTCTCCATACAGCTGTTGCAATAGATTCCAAACAAAACTTCTACTCTGTCTTCCTCACAAGTAAGGCAAAGGGACAACGCTCAAGTGAAGTACTCAATTATACACCACTGTAGCCATGGTATTGGCTAAGTCAGTAGCAGCGCAGCTGATGTGCATGTAATTAGCTACTTAAGAACACCAATTGGCCATCGGGATAGCAAATGTTACTGATCTGTAACTATAAAAGGTTGCCTTGTCACACATTCAAACCATCTGTATCTACCTGTAGGACAGTGCAAAACACTGAAAGACAAACTGAAAACGAGTATTAAACCAGTTAATAACACCTCCGATTACTAAGATGGTATGTAAACATGTAGTATGTCTGTGTATGTAGTACCTGTACTGTAAAAATTACAGTGTAATCAATGCATATAGTGGAAATAGCTATCTTGTAGTGATGTATTGTTGAGCAGTAGTAATGCTTGTAGTATTCTATGTGTGTACTGCTGTAGGTCACACGGCACACTCCATTTACACCACAAGGGATGATATGGGCTTGGAACCCACCAATTCGCTTCCAGCCACTGTCAGTGTCAGGATTGGTCCAACAAGTATGTGCTATAACAGGGGAAAGTATATGTGGATATAATGTAACAGTCGACATATGTATGGGTGTATAAGTAAGATGAACATGTTAAAGGTGGGCTTACCTTGCAAATATGGTGTGCATTGTGGATATTGTGCCAATAGCTGTGTAATGTACAGTATTCTAGGCAGATCTGTATTCTGTTCTACATAGCAGTTCTGTTATGTTATGCAAACAGTAGTTATGTCTATTGGCAATTACAATACTCAGTGGCAGGATACATAGCATTAATATTCAGGTTAGCAGCATGATAGCAAAGATAATTGGAAGAGCCAGGTAACTATCCATGCACATAACACATGTAATATCCACCTCTCTACTATTGTTTGCAAGCAATAACAGCTGTGCATGTGTACATGTTACACAAATGTGTACTGACCCTTGTTACAGGGCTGGGCCAAATGGCTATGTGCACACCTACATAGAGTGGATATTGAGAGTACAGACACACTGGTTGAACTACCAGGATTGTGTAGCTCAACCTCTCATTGCCAACCTAATACCTGCCTGCACATACTGTATGTAAGGTAGTGCACAGCACTGATAATGAAACAGGTTGCATATCATCTTTAACTCCAGTGTAACATCTGCAGCAGGAGTGTAAGGCTGCCCATGTGTAAAAGCCGCATCATAGGGGATGGCTCACACTATCTGAGTATATCCTGATCATGTTGATAGTGGCATCAGAGCCTATTGATACATGACTCTGTTTGGAGAGTGGGTGTCTGTGCCCAACAGAGCTCATGGTCCTGATGGATATGTGAGTATATACCCAGAGAAGGAAACAGACCTGTAGGCACTTGCATCATCTGTAATTAACTAACAGGATGTGATGTGCTCATCAGAGGAGGATTGCTGCTAAAGGTAGCTACAATGTTTCCGTAATAGCCAGTGTTGTCACATCCATAACACAAATATTTACATGTGAGCATCACTGTCTAAAACATCTTCATAGGCAATACGTAAACTAAATACAGTACTTGGTACTTGTAGTACTGACTGCTCATGCAGGCATGTCCACTAGTCAGCTACTGGTGTTTCCTAATGTCAGCTTTGTGTATGTGGCCATCCTGCGGGAATGTATTCTCAATGCCATGTACACTGCCAGACACACCTAACACCACGCCCCACACATTGTTTGGGATGTAGCTACAGGGGTAAGCTGGAAGGCAGCCCAGTCTACAGCCATGACTGGACTATACAGTCATGAGGTGTAGGTTAACACTTGCAGCTCATCAGCACAACCAACACATACCCTTACCAGAACACAGTAAGGACACCCACACACACTACCAGGAATCACACACATTCACAGATGCGTCTAAGTATCTGGCCAAACAAGTGACCCCTAAGCAGGAAGAGACAGACACTGAAATGCACAAACTTTATGACATAGTTTGCATAATTGTGCCGCACCTCTGAACACATGACTGGAAATATGCCTAACAGTACTCATTTGTGAATGCAAACTCTAGCACTATGTTACACACCAACCTATACGAGGGCATACATACTGTCAGCTGCCTGTCTGCCATGATTAGCCACATACTCATACACTCAGACCACCTTTTGAACTATACACATGGCTCTGGCATATTCCATGTTGTGTAGGACCTGTGATGCAGTAGCCTGGACTGCATGGAAACACATGTAGGAACTGTTAGGTCTTGTAGCCCATGCAGGTGTGTCTCAAGGCCTGGGTAGCATTCTGCCATTGGCCAGAATGATACTGCAGTACAGGGACAAAAGGATTGTATTCCACAATTGTCTAGTGTAGTGGTGCATGTCACAGGGTATCCAGTATCTGTCATCCTGGGATAACATAGTTGACAGACCATGATGCTTTGCCAGACAGGGCCTGCACCTGTCACCCCTGTGAATGAACAGCAACACCAACAGCCTAGTAGTAGAAAGCTGAAACAATTTGACAGATTCCTCGGCTCGAACAAAAAATGTTTATTTCATGTAAAAATCACCACAAAATCACTGGTTAAGCGCTTTCATCTGATATAGCCAGACTTCCTCAGAGGAGATCCCTGGTCAGCCTCAGTAAGATGCAGATACACCATATAAAACCACGCAAAGTTACTGTGAAATTAATCAGTCACATATTATGAGGCCAAGCACAGAGCATTCTATCGCTGTGTCATGAATCCTAATGGCAACGACAAGAACTGCCGTGCTGCACAGCACTATGGCATGGGATGTACTGCACCTACAGAAATAGCACCCATTCATCCAGACAGGGTCTCAGAGAACCCAAACTCACTCTCACCTCCTCCCCACCCCCAACAGGTACACTTAGTAATATATCCATCTATACTACAGGGCCCCTGTACTAACGACTATGCAGGTACAAGCTGCACTCTCTTTCATGGGACCTGTCAACATCCGAGGGTGTATCCTACACAAATGTAAGAACATTCAGCTATCCACATACACATCATGTTCAATCATAGCAACATGTCAGGCTGTGTACGCACCGAATGGTGCACAGCAACAGTTATCACACCCCACAAAGGGGGAGACACCATTGATAATGGGGCATAGTGCACAACTACCCTGCTGAGTCTAGTCTGTACGGCCATGAACCATAGTCAAAGTAATTGATGTACTCGGTACAGATGTAGATGACAGTAGGGTTGATTCACACTGCATATCATGACCTTGCCAGGTCGCAGGACAATATCACCCATATTGTGTTCCAGCTACACTCAGTAAACTAGGTGTATATTTCTATGTCACAGGAGTGGTTGACAACTGGACTGCTGGCAGAACCTACACTACAGAAGGTGTCTGATGAATGCACGCGCATCACACCAGTGCCAGCCACAGTAATACAGGGGTCATTCCTGGTACTCCCCCTCTTTGTTATCTATACCACATAGACTAACACAGAAGGCATCAGCCTATTGATGTTTGCAAATGAGTATGAACTAGGAGCAATAGTTGACTCATTGTGTGCTGCAGGCAACATACAGAAGGGCCTTAGTGTGTCAGATGCGTGGTGTGTGATGTATGGCTGCAGTCTGACAGCTAAGTACTGCATTGTCATCCCCTATGTTGCAAACCCTGTACCCATTAACTACCACATAGGCAGCGGTCAACATAATGGCAACTGTGTGTATGGGATGCAGCTGGACAGTACTTCCCTTTGATAGTTACATCACCACAAAAGACAGATAGTCGTATGTGGCACCCCTAATCATGACAGAGTGCCATCCAGCAATATAGAGATAACTGCTCAGCCATACTCAACACCCATGTGACCCATAATAGATCACATATTTCTTTTAAGGGTTATTGGCCATGTGTAGATGGCCTACACTGCCCTTCACAATCCCTAGCTGCACTATGTATTTATTTATTTATTTTTATTTATTTATTTTACATTTGTTGACCGGGCTAGTCTAGCTGGATATATGTCCATTTTCAGTAGAGGCCCGGGGAGAAAAGCTCCACTAGTTGTAACAAGTATCATCATAAAAAGGCATTAAAATGTTACATTAGAAACATAAGTAGTTATACCAAGTTAAACAGATAATATAAATTGAACATAAGTTGTGGTTTTTTTTTGTTTTTTTTTTTTTTTTGTGCAGTGAAAGTTAACAAGGGAAAGGGTGAAGGAAAAAATGAGGTTAATCTGGATTAGTGCAGGAGCAAAGCCAATGTTTATTAAGATAAATTTACAGTTGTCTTTTAAAAAGTAGGAAAGAGGTCAAAGATGTGATATCAGAGGGTAGTTTATTCCATATTTTTCCAACAGAGTTGGAGAATAGACAGTCGCCTGCATAATTGTTGGGTTTGGTAATATTAATCTGAAGTTTATTTGAAGAACGTAGTTGTTTCAGGTTATTGTATGGTGAAATAATGCTAGAAAGTATTGGTGTGTTGGCTGGCTGATATAGAATCTTATAAGCTATTAAGAGCTGTTGAAGTACAAGTTGGTTAGGAAGTTCAATCCAGCCTAGTTCTTTTAAGTTCAAGCAGTGATGAGTTTGAAAAGGAGATCCTACTGCGAATCGAGCTATATTATAATAGGATGTTGCTAGTTTTTTAATGTTGTTTTTGGAAAGATTAGTGTAAATGGGGGAAGCATAGAGAAGAGTAGAGATTAGGTGAGATCTAGCTATGGTGGACCTTGCTGTAGGTGTTAGGAAAGGTTTGATTCTGTAAAGGGATCCTATTTTTTATTAACTAATTTTATTGTGTTGTTGATGTGAGAGTCAAAGTTGAGGTTATTATCAATAGTTATTCCTAATAGTTTTGTGGTCAAGTCAGGAGAAATGAGAGTACCGTCAGAGGAGGTAAGAGTAACATATGGTGGAGTAGATTTACGAGTAGGTGAAAAAAGTAACAGTTTGTTTTTTTTGGGGTTAAGAAGTAGACAGCGGTGAGAGAACCAATGTTCTACAGCGTTAAAAGCTTTTTGAGTAAGAGACTGGAGTTCTGTTTGAGAGGTAGCAGTACAGATTATAGTAGAGTCATCTGCGTATTGTATGCAGGTAGTATATGGGATAGCAGATTGTAGGTCTTTAATAAAGATTGAAAATAGAAGAGGGCCTAGGATAGAGCCTTGAGGTACACCTAAAGAGATAGGTAGAAGATTTGAAAGTGAATTTTTCCAGAGTACTGCCTGCTGACGATTTTCTAGGTAAGATGCACACCAGGATAAGGCAAGATGGTCAAGAGCAAGAGAATTTAGTATGTGTAGTAGAAGTTTATGATTCACCATATCAAAAGCTTTGGATAGGTCGATGAAGACTGAGGATGATAGATAGTTGTTGTTACGGTTAGTGTTGATGGAGTTAGTAAAGGAGAGTAAAGCAGTAGTGGTACTGTGTGAAGGTCTGAAACCATGCTGACAGTTAGAAAGTAGGGTGTTATTGAGAAGGTGATTAAGTATTTGTTTGTGAATACATTTTTCCATGATTTTAGCGATTGGTGAAAGGAGTGCTATTGGTCGAAAATTAGAAAGATCATTGGACTTTCCCCCTTTATGTAGCGGGATGATATGAGATATCTTCCAGATAGAGGGGAAAATTCCTTCCTTTATAGATCTATTAACCAGGATGGAAATAGGGTAGGCTAAGACTTTAGCTCCTACCTGCAGGAATTCTGCAGGCAGTTTGTCTGCAGAGGGAGTGGTAGGTTTTAACTTTTGGAGCAGTGATGAAATAAAGGAAGTAGAAACAAGTTGTAAGTGGAGGGTGGGAGGTGGATTTGATGTAGGTGGAAGTAGATTAGAGGTATCAGGAGATAGATGACTAGCAAGAGTTTGAATAGTATTCTTGAAGAATGAGTTGAAGTCATTCGCTATTTGTATAGGGTTCTCTGGGTTAGAGTCCTGGGGGTTAGGTGTAATAGAATGACCAGGAGATAGTAGATTATTAATACTGGCCCAGAATTTTTTAGGTTCCTTATTGGTGGTTTGTTGCAACTGAAGGTAATAGTTCTTTTTGTCTGTCAGGATAGCTCTTTTTGTGCTGTTTCTTAGCTCTCTAAAGTTTTGGCGATCAGTTAGATTTTTAGTGGTACGCCATTTTGCCCAAGATTTGTTTCTAAGAATGACTCTATGCCTAGTATTATTAGTTAGCCAGGGTGCTACTTTTGTTTTGGTTCTGATGGTTCGACTTGGGGCATGTTGGTCCAGAATAGATAAGAATGTGGAGTTGAAGTAATCTACTGCTTCATTGAGGGGGAGATATTTTACTGGGGACCAATTACATTGTTTTAGTTCAGCTTGATAATGTTCAGAGTTAAAATGCTGTAGCATGCAGCCTACCCTGAATAAAGCCATGTCCAACTCAGAGGTGTTGGACATGCTACACTTAACACATCCTGATCCCAAATAAACACATACGTCATGGACATCCACCTTTCTAGTACAAGGATCACAACATGCCTGACAGATCACTGTCCCATACACTTAACATACTCTTGCCATACTATGCATCCCTGTCCAGTGAAGCTGCACATCGCCCCTCTCTGTGACATGGTGTGATGATGCATGCCAAATACATCAGTAACCATGTGTATCAGTTCTGTGGCACTGCTTGAACTGGCCACTGAAACTTACCTGTCTGTTGTCTACAGCTAGGTAACCTGTCTGCCTAGGCTCATAAATGGCATAGGGCATATAGCCTACTAGATCACTATGACCATACATGCTATAGTTGATATCCAACCCTGCAAATGCCATCAGGCTAGCTATTGTCCCATATGTTACACATGTGCAACACAGGCAATACATGGCAAGATGCTACACAGCTGTACAGTGCCATGTAGATGTATAAGGCAAAACACATACATGCTTGCAAGTCTGCAGGGTCACAGGTCATGTCCCTAATGGCTATGTATGACTATATATGTGGCATATACACAGCATTAAGGTTGATTGTATTAATGCTGTGTATATGCCACATATATAGTCATACATAGCCGTTAGGGACATGTATGACTATATATGTGGCATATACACAGCATTAAGGTCGATTGCTTTAATGTGAACACATCCAGGCATGTGCTGATAGGTAAAGACACTACTACAGGCAAACAGACATGCCCACATCAAGACAACATCCACATGGTGTATGAGCAATGTCATCACATGACACACACATATATGGAGATAACATCACATTACCAGTAGATGTCAAATGTGTGTGACTTATACATGTCAGTGGTGTTAGTGTCATGTAGATTTACAAAGACGTATTTGTAATCTTAATAAATATGATACACATGTATGTTCAGCTGTACTTCTCTGTGAGTTACTTTGACCTGTCTCCATCATTATGTCTTCCAGGTATGCCACGTAGCAGACTGCTAATGTACAGCCGCTTGGAGGATGAGATCCTCATACCTCCTCGACAACTACACGATGCTCTTCAGCCATGTGCCACAGGATGCACAGCAGTGGGATGCACTGTGGGAGGAACTCTGCAGAAGGTTAAATGATGTTGGCGGTCACGATTGTACCTATCAGCAGGTGCGCCAACACTGCACTGACCTGATAAGATGGGCGCAACAGCGTGCTAATGCAATCGTCAGGGAACAAGGTGCAACAGGTGGGGGGGACACTCAACCAGCCCCCACTCACATATACTGAGGAGCTACTGGCCAACCTGGGGACACCTGCAGACCTCCATCCATAAGCTTTAGCTGGTATTGTGGAGGTGGGTGTCTCTCAACCACCGAGCCATTAGTTGCCTGGTAAGTCACTACTGCTCATAAAACACAACTATATATCACATAGTTACATGTGTTACTGTACAATATGTAATGTAACATCATATGCAAAGCATGTATGCACACATGCCACATACTATAGTCTCCTACTCTATGTATGCACAGATGTGCATACTCCATAGTATAGTGTATTGTACTAGCTTATGTGCTAACATGGACATTGCACCCTGTAGCTACCACACAGGTGTGGATAATGATCTTACTGCTGTGACACTCCTGTTTAGGTACCTCTGGCATTTTGCAGTGACAGTAGCCTGTGCCAGGTAAGATTATTATTTACCAGGCTTGATAATGCACGGAACATATTAATTGCATGCTATCTGCTGTAACACGAGTACACATAATGTATGGTGGTCCTGGTAATGGACACTGGTCAGACCTGCAATGCATCACACTGTTTACCTATGTGAAACAAATGAAGACTATATGAAACATCTACACTAAACCTTCCAAACTGTCATTGCCAGATGTGTGGACAACAGTGAATACAATGGTGGGGTGTGTTCTGCTGTAGGGTCAGGTACTACATATCAGCATTACACATGTTGGGAATACGAACAGTACTGTACAGAGAGCATATGTGTGTACACACACTAAATGTGTTGGAGCTGGAGTATGCCCGGCCCACAGGATACACCCTTGTGGAGTATACCCTTGCTATGACTGTCACACAATGTCATGTGCTATCAGACATGTCCATGACATGTAGTGGGCTAACTGCAACACTGCTCAACTATCCTGGATAACATGTCTCACATCCCATACATACCACCTTTTGTCTGCATAACCCTGTCCTCAGTGGAGCATATGACATCTATGGGTGTATGTCATATGGGATAACACTGACATGTGAAATATGATGGCCATCACAACCATTGGACTGAACATGTGTACACATGGCCATGGAGGATGGCCAGAGATATGAAGCAACACACACAGCAGAAGTGATGTACATGTGTGTACACCCTGTTGTACATTGGCTCGACACAATACAACTATGGCCTTTGTGTAATGGTGATATTGCAGATGTGAACACTAAACATCATACAGGCCTGTACATAGCTTGTGTAGGTATAACATGAAACCACCACATAACATGTCTTGAACATCTGGAGTGTGTCACGACGTGGAAGCATTCACCTATACATTATCCAAATACATACATGTGTTGCACAACATACACATACATCCACATCAAGCCACAGATACAGTACATTCACCTTGCTGGTGTTAGACATCACTGTCATGCCTACTCCTCATGTGTATGAGGTACACAGATGGCATGTGGGACATAGAGTACTTGTAAGTTAGCATGTGTGGGCATAGTTTCCAGGTATCAGTAATATGGTTGCAGATGTGCAGGGGTGTCATCCGTATACCCTTCTGTGACCTGTGTCACACATTCCACATTAGGGTTTATTGTGTATACACCTAGGTGACGTGGGTCACATTCCACATTAGATATGTATTGTATGTGAACATAGTCATGGCTATGAACTGTGTCAGTAGCTCACACTGTATAGCAATTGTGAAGCCACATGATGCCCTGCAATGGCTATGCTCATCAGCTAAATGTGCAGTATGTCCCTGCATATTTGTAGGGTGGACAGACAACATTGCATCAGCTGAAGGCCCATGTTAGTATAACACATCCCTGCATTGGGACACCATTACCATACTGTAGATTGGAAAGGACACCATTGTGTTACACATGTATACATGTCATTCAACATGTCAGCAGAAGACATGTCATACTACATGTGATTGGCAAGGTCATATGCCACACAGCAGGCCAGTGTACTGTAAACCTGTGCTGGTCTGTGGCACCATTGGAAAGTAGGGACAGCCATGTCAAACATGTGTGTACAGCCACATGCACAATGTCTACACTCACCTCAGGGGTAGGCAGAATAATGTTGAACAGACATGCACTGCTTTGGGGGAGATATGCAAGATAGGGCTCAGGCAAACATAGTATGCAGTTGACATACCCTATTGCTCATGTCCTCACACATAGGGGCGGTGGCCAACACAAAGCATCAGTGGCAGATGTACAAAGGTCAGCAATGTTCTGTTAACATGTGGTGTATGTTGCATACACCATGGCAGTGCGGTGCAATGGTGCAAAGTGCATGCATTGTGTTGCAGGTATGGGGCATAGGCTACTAACACAAATGGTGCAATACAGGTATGTATGCTAACCACCACTATAATTATGTAAGGTGCATGCCGTCTGCTATACCACATGCATGCTATTGTGTACAACTCAGGGATGTATGATAACTACCACTATACTTGTCTAAGCTGAAACTATAATTGTCTAAGCTGAATGCCATCTGCCATATCACCTGCATGTAGCATGTGTGTCTGCGTGTCTCTGTGTGTCTCTGTCTGTCTCTGTCAGTGTGTGTGCCTCTGTCTGTGTGTGTGTGTCTCTGTCTGTGTGTCTCTCTGTCTGTGTGTGTCTGTCTGTGTGTGTCTGTGTCTGTCTGTGTGTGTCTGTCTGTGTGTGTCTGTGTCTCTCTGTCTGTGTCTGTGTGTCTGTCTTTCTGTCTGTGTCTCTTTCTGTCTGTCTGTGTGTGTCTCTGTCTGTCTGTGTGTGTCTCTGTCTATCTGTCTGTGTGTGTCTCTGTCTGTGTTTGTCTGTGTCTGTCTGTGTGTGTCTGTGTGTCTGTCTGTGTGTCTCTGTCTGCCTGTTTGTGTGTCTCTGTCTGTGTGTGTCTGTGTCTGTGTGTGTGTGTGTCTGTCTGTGTGTGCCTGTTTGTGTCTGTGTGTGTCTGTGTGTCTGTGTCTGTCTGTCTGTGTCTGGCTGTGTCTGTCTGTGTGTGTGTCTGTGTCTGTGTGTGTCTGTGTGTCTGTG
Organism: Protopterus annectens; assembly: GCF_019279795.1. Taxonomy (NCBI): domain Eukaryota; kingdom Metazoa; phylum Chordata; order Ceratodontiformes; family Protopteridae; genus Protopterus; species Protopterus annectens. The sequence continues at coordinate 839,773,070 of NC_056733.1, read as the reverse complement.
TGTCTGTGTGCCTCTGTCTGTCTGTCTGTGTGTCTCTGTCTGTATGTCTGTGTGTGTCTGGTATAACTTGTAATGTACAGTTCTTGTCTTCCCCTCAAAGGTGTTGATGTAGGTGCATTGCCCTCCTGCGGTCCACCTGATGTTAGTGTCCCCAAAGACTCTAGCAGTGATGATGTAGTATGATTGAGGCACAGGCAGGGTTGTCAGGGGATGAATCTGTGCCATTGGTTGCCATTCCACCTGTCTCCCCCTCATCCTCACACACAGTTCCCTTGCCTGCACATACCTCATCACCACCGGCCATAGAGGAAGGACAGTTGGCAGGTGGTAGCATGGAACAGAGAAGTGTGGTGACTATGGAAGGTGTGCATGCACACCATGATCCCAGTCAACAGACTGGTGATGTCCCACACAGGCATGTGCCCAGCGCTGCTCGTAGGAGGACCACTGGCCAACATGCTCCTGCGAGACCAAGCACATCAGCTGGAGTCACCAAGCACATGTTTCAGGTTGTAATGGAGGCACAGGCACATGCTGAATGGCACAACAGAGATGGTCTGAGGCTTCAGAGGGCTGCTGTCCATTCATTAACTGACAACATTCAGGCACTTGCAAATGCTCACCATCATCTTGCAGATGTTTTGGATAGATGATTGGGTGACATGGTGGGAGTCCTTGACAGTGGCATGTCAATCCTCAAGCATGGAATGTCTGTGCTGAAACATCTGGTGGGAGTGAGGCATCTGGCACGTGGATGTAGGCCAGCTACATCACCTGTTGAAGGTCTACATGAACATGCTACTGCACATGCCCGCTCCCATAGTGGTGGTAGCAGCAGCAGTGCTGCTGGTGCTGTGCATTCCACACCAGGACACAGCAGGCCATGTGCACGTGGTCCTGGACAGTCCCAACAGGGACATGATTCCAGTGGACATGTGTCATCAGATGGTACCCAATCTGGACCTCTGCCTGGCAGTGCCTGTGCAACCCCTGGCAGGCGCAGGTCACGTGGCCATGGCCAGACACGGTGAACTGTGAAACCAGTCTTGTACAGTCTGCAGCTGTCAATATTACCCCTGTGTAGGCCAGCTACATGCCAGATCTGTGTGCATAATACACACACACACTGGAAACAAATGTAGGGCACCTCAACACACACACGCATAACATCCACACATGCCCAATGATATCACAGGCCCTAACACACATGCATGATGTCATCCAATGGCACAGCCTTGGCCTCTGGCAAACATTATCACCCTGAATAACCAAACTGAAACAAATAACCAAACCAAAACAAAAAAAAACAAAATATGTAAAAGCGAAACAGGACACGTTGGCAAGAAAGTCAGCGAACCAAAACACATTTATTATAACATTTTAGTGCTTTCATCTCAGAATGAGACTTCATCAGAAACAGAACAATGTAATTAAACACATTTAAATACTAAATAAAATCATGACATCACTAATCAAACTAAGATACATACTCATATATGTCTAAAACACTGCTGAACCCCTGGTTATATATAAATAAATTCATATAACAAAAATTTGATATATAAACCATGTTAAACTACTGCATTACTGTAAACCTTAACATTGAATGTATATGAATAAAAATACAAATAAAATAAATATATATATAAATCTAATAAAAAATAATTTATAAATTTGTCTAAATTAATATTGAATATACCATTACTTTAAACTAAAACTTATATTTATCTCAAATCAATATATAATGTTCATCCCTATCAAGAAGTAAATCATATAAAGCTAATAAACCATACAAAATCAATAAAAAATGTATAGAATAATTTATATTCTATTGGCTCTTTCTAATAACATAGGTGCCAATGAAACATGGTCATTTAGACCTGGTGTAAACATCGCAGCCAACCTGAATTGTTACTTACTCTCTTTCTTTTTTAATATATTCTTCCAGTCACCACCCCTTGGGTTAATGTATACAATGTCTATAATGCCAAAAACAAATTTATCAAAATTTTTACAAACAGCTGCATGTCTATATAATGCATTAGTAGATTTTTGATTTTTTATATCATTTAAATGTTAGTATATTCTATTTTTCAACAAACACTCTGTTTTTCCTACATAGAAATGTCCACTTGTGGTACAATAGGCCAAGTAGACTACTCCCCTTGTATTACAATTTCCCTTCTTAAAAAATACTTTGCTCCTAATATTATTGTCCAAAACCAGACTAGTTTCTTTATTAATATAAGAACAGTAAGTACACATACCACATTGCTTAGTCCCTTGAGCAACTATGGAAGTGTTATCTAGTCTAAATTCCAATAATTGTTTAACATTGTGTCCCACTTTGTTAATGAATCTAGGTTTATTCCCTACTTTGTTAAACATTTCCTCATTTGTCCTAAATATGTTCCAATTTCTTTCAAAAGCTTTATGAACCATACTTGTATTCATATTATACTGTAAAATACAAGCCTTACTGAAATTGTTTGATGTACCATTAAGGTCTTTTCTACTAACTTTGGTCACTGTGTCAGGACAGGAACTAAGCAGTAGTTTGTATTTGGTCCCCCATTGATCATAAACTTCTTGGAGAACCCTGTCCAACATGTGCAATGGATAACCTCTCTCTGAAAACATTTTGGAAATAACAACAAATTCACTAGCCAAATCTTCTTTAATCGATGTCATCCACGCTACCCTTATAGCCTGTCCTTTGACTATACTTATCTTTTGTTCCAAGGGATGTTCGCTTTCAAAATGTAAATAAGCATTACAAAAAGTCTTTTTTCTGTATACTTGTGACTTAAATTTTTCTTTTTCTTTAAAAATAATATTCCTATCATACTGATATGTAAATTCTAGAAAATTGGTACTAGAGTTAAGATGTTCTATAAATTTAGGAATGTCTTCCTCTAAACCTGCCCACAAAATAAATATATCATCCAGGTATCGTAGATACAATTTAATGTATCTCCAAAAGGAACTCTTAATAACATGTTGATTTTCCCAACCCAGTAGTACTAAATTAGCATATACTGGAGAACATGTGGCTCCCATAGGGACACCCTTGATTTGTTGATAATATTCACCTTCAAACCAGAGAAAGTTATTTTCTAAAACTATATCCATAAGCTCACAAATAAGGTTAACCATGTCATTCTCCAATCCTGAATGTTGAAAAAGAACCTCTTCAAAAAAGGCTAACCCTTCTATCTTAGGGATACTGGTAAACAGGTCTTTCACGTCGATTGTAAGAAAAATAATATCATTAGTATACAGTTCTTGTCTAACACTTCTCAAAAAATCCCAAGAATCCTTTAACAGGTGTGGTATCTTGTTAACTATTTGTTGTACACATGAATCAATGAACACTGTTAAAGGATGAATTTTAGACCCCCTAGCAGCTACAATTGGCCTAAAGGGTGGTTTACTAATATTTTTATGTATCTTGGGAATACCGAAGAAGACAGGAACCACTGAATCTTTTCTATATAGAAAGTCATATGCATCCCTATTGATCCTACCATCCAACAAGTATTCTTCCAAATAGGAATCAATCCTAGAATATGCTATATTAATCTGGTTCTTGGAAATTCCCATATAAGTACTATTATGAAAAAGTAAATTTAACATTTCATCAGAATAATCAATACTACAAAACAGAACAACCCCTCCCCCTTATCTGGAATCATTACTCGTGTATTTCTATCACTTCTTAAGTCATTCAAGAGTTTGTGTTCTCCCTTTGTTAAATTCCAGTTGTTATCACTCCTATGTTGTTTAAAAATATCATAAATATCTTCCATTACTAACCTTTCATATGTCTCCACCAAGGGATGCAGGGTGGGGTTGTATACACTTTTTTCTTTGGTAATGTATAATTGTTCCCATGAATACACTGATTCATCCCTTTATGTTCCAAGTTAATTTCCAAATTTAATTTCCTAGTATAAAACTTTAAAGCCACAATATTGTCAACCAAATCACCTTTTGTTGATGGAATACATTTTACACCCTTGGAAAACAATTTAAAATAATCATCAGAGATCAATCTATCCGAATAGTTATATATGGTAAAGCCTTCTTTCTGATGAACAATAGTATCCCTATTGTCCATTGAACCATTAGTTAAAGAAGGAAATCTAAATAACCAGGAAAGTGAGGATTTTCCAGTGGTCAGGTGCTCACAGAGATTGACACAGTATTACACAGGGAAGGGGGAGTACAACAGGAACTATTATCCACACAAGAAGAATTATTATTGAATGCTACTTTAACTAATGCTTCAATGGACAATAGTGATACTATTGTTCATTAGAAAGAAGGCTTTACCATATATAACTATTCAGATAGATTGATCTCTGATGATTATTTTAAATTGTTTTCCAAGGGTGTAAAATTTATTCCATCAACAAAAAGTGATTTGGTTGACAATATTGTGGCTTTAAAAGGAAATTAAATTTGAAAATTAACTTGGAACACAAAGGGATGAATCAATGCATTCATGAGAACAATTATACATTACCAAAGGAAAAAAAGTGTATACAACCACACCCAGCATCCCTTGGTGGAGACATATGAAAGGTTAGTAATGGAAGATATTTATGATATTTTTAAACAACATAGGAGTGGTAACAATTGGAATTTAACTAAGGGAGAATACGAACTCTTGAATGACTTGAGAAGTGATAGAAATACATGAGTAATGATTCCAGATAAGGGGGGAGGGGTTGTTATGTTTCGTAGTATTGATTATTCTGATGAAATGTTAAATTTACTTTTTCATAATAGTACTTATATGGGAATTTCCAAGAACCATACTATGTCATACTACATATGGATGTGTGTTGGTAGTCTGGGAACAAGGTGGTGGATGTATATGAGGATACAACCTAGAATGCAGCAGTTGCCACTGTCACCTGTACCTGACTCATCTGTGATTCGTTATGTCGTAGTAGGAGTCTTTACATGTGAGTAGCCTTTATGAATATGTGTACACCACCACCTGGTATGGTCCATACCACTGTTATGGCCCACAAGCCTAGATCTGAGTTATATGGTGGTAGTGCAATTGTGCACTACAGAGCCTTCAGCCAGGTGTTCTTCACTGAACAGATGTTCGTATTCCCCATTGTAGGTTCTACATTGAGCAAATGGATTAGTAAAGCCACACATCTAGCATGAGTTAGCATAAGCATCCAATGCAATTGTCATGTAGGTATCAGGGTGTTACTTCTGTGTGTAGGACATTTGCCTTGGAATGCGGCTATATGGGTAAATGTGTCCTAGGTATTATCCACACACACATGTAACATGGATGCATTTGCTCTGGGTTGAAGGCTCGTCGTTCAGTCATGGCAGCCCGGAATAACAGACACTGGACAACCTCATAATAACAGCAGGACATTGGTTCATTGTTTTGGTCTAGCAGTTGCCACCCATACCATGACATCACTGCACATGGCATTAATGTGCTTGGCAGCAAATGCCCCATGTAGGGTGACGGACAGCGGCAGAACTTGTGTATATGACCAATGTGAGATATACTTAGGGTAGCAGTCCTGCTAATAATGACAACTACTAACACAGCCAGGAGAGGTCATCTTGACACCTGCTCCTCAGTACCATTACACAAGGTGGCTCACACATTATGCTTGCACATGCCACTGTTCCACGTATAATGCCACTGTCCACAACCTGCTATCAATATATGCCTTTCAGGGCAGCAAGGTGTGTGACACATGCTGTAGGTAGCATCCACCTGTGCGACTCAGGTAACCTATTGTCTGTCACATCCACACATGCATTAATGTGTATACATAACATATATATGTCAGTACTTCATTTACATGTATGCATGTGTATCACACAGCACAGACACAGATATATCATTTACAGGCTACATACAGGTATCAGGTAGTAAACCAGTATGATGTGCATATATACTGACAGGTAAGATGTACCTAACTGTAAACCTGTGTGTTTACAATAAGAGTCCATTACAACGTGTTCTGTACATGTAAGTGTTTGAGCATGCACACTGTGACCTTCAGTGGTTAGAATCGGAGTGCATCCCAAACAGCCCTGTGCTACTAAGTGTATGAGCGTACTCACTGCCACCTTGTGTAATTTGAGTCAGTGCATCCAACAAGCCCTGTGCTACTAAGTGTATGAGCATGCCCACTGTAACCCTGTATAGTGATAGTAGTTGTCCATTTCACAGATGGCCATACTCCAGTTCAGGTTCCTGTTGTGCTACAACTATACCTCTCAGGCCTACCTGTGGATGATGTGTCTTGTTTGTGCATACAGGTTGCAATGGACACCTACTTTAAACACACAGGTCTACAGCTATGTACTTCGTGACTGTCAGTCTCCC